>NW_026606179.1:39070000-39307500 GCF_029834395.1 Sorex fumeus
GCGACTATCGCCCCCCTACACAGCTTCCATATGGATCCAAGCTTTGGCCAGCTTCAGGGGGTTAGGGAACAGGATACTGCTTCTTAAGAGAGAGTGTGGTTTCCCCGTGTGTTCCTGCTAAGACTCAGAGATAGCAGATGCTATATGCCCTTGGGCAAGTCTTTTCCCTGCTCTCTGCCTCTCCTTCTTACCTGTACAATGTTCAGCAGGTATGTTGTCAGTTCCCCCTTGGACTGATGTATGCCTAGTACAGCAGCTGCTATACACACGTGGTTATTTAAATCAACAAAGTTATATAGGTCAGAACAATAGCATAGTAGGTAGGGCACTTGCCTTGCACACAGCTGACCCAGATCCAATCCCCAGCACCCCTTATGGTCCTCTGAACCCCTCCAGAAGTGATCCTTGAGAGCAGAGCAGGTGTAGTATCTGAGTAGAGCTATATGTGGGCCCCAAAAAATCAAACAAACAACTACAAGGAAGATTCCCATTTATTGGTTGCCTTGGCATACTTCAAGTACATGGCCATGGGTGGTCAGTGACTTCCATAGTGGATGACACAGATATAAAATGTGACTGTTGTCCTAGAAAGCTCAGTTAGACAAGTGAGGACTGAGAGGTCAGTGAAAACCTTACTCTGAAGGTCCCAACATCCCTGCAGCCTCCATCCTCCCCCTGGCTAGGTGGGAAAGAGACCGGAGGTGCTGTGATCCCCGCATCTGGGCCCACATGCACTCCATACTCCCCGCCTTCCAGATGACAGAGCTCATCTTCACATCTTAGACAATAGCTTCTTAAGAATTGCCACTTTTTTTTTATTAGTGAAACACCATGAGGTACAGTTGTAGATTTACAATTTTTGTGCTTGGGTTTCGATTATACAATGATCAGATACCCATCCCTCCACCAGTGCCCATTTTCCACCACCATGGATAATATCCCCCCACCCCCATCCCCCCATCCCCCCCTGCCTCTGTGGCAGGGCAATCCCCTGTGTTCTCGTTCTCCTTTTGGGTGTTGTGGTCTGCAAAAGAGGCATTGAGTGGCAAACATGTTCAGTCCATAGTCTACTTTCGACATGCATCTCCCCTCCTGGGAGGTTCCTCCAAACACCCTTTATTTGGTGCTCCCTTCTCTATCTGATCTGCCCTTTCCTCTAGAATGCCCAGCTGGCCACTAAGCTATGGAGTAATCCTCCTGGTGCTGATCTCAGCTATTCTTGGGTATTAATCTCATATTTTGTTACTTTATATCCCCCAGATGAATGCAATCTTTCTATGTCTATCCCTCTCTTCTGACTCATTTCGCTTAGCATGATACTTTCCATGTTGTACCACTTGTATGTAAATTTCATGACCTCATCCTTTCTAACAGCTACATAGTACTCCATTGTGTAGATGTACCAAAGTTTCTTTAACCAGTCATCTGTTCTTGGGCATTCAGGTTTCTTCCAGTTTCTGGCTATTGTAAAGAGTGCTGCAATGAAAAAACAAGTGCAGATGTCACTTCGACTATACATTTTTTCCCCTTTATTTTATTTTATTTTATTTTACAGTTGTAGATTTACAATTTTTTGTGCTTTGGTTTCAATTATACAATGATCAGATACCCATCCCTCCACCAGTGCCCATTTTCCACCACCATGGATAATATCCCTCCCACCCCCATCCCCCCATCCCCCCTGTCTCTGTGGCAGGGCAATCCCCTGTGTTCTCTCTCTCCTTTTGGATGTTGTGGTCTGCAAAAGAGGCATTGAGTGGCAAACATGTTCAGTCCATAGTCTACTTTCGACATGCATCTCCCCTCCTGGGAGGATACTCCAAACATCCTTTATTTGGTGCTCCCTTCTCTATCTGAACTGCCCTTTCCTCTAGGATACCCGGCTGGCCTCTAAGTTATGGAGTAATCCTCCTGGTGCTGATCTCAGCTATTCTTGGGTATTAATCTCATATTTTGTTACTTTATATCCCCCAGATGAATGCAATCTTTCTATGTCTATCCCTCTCTTTCTGACTCATTTCGCTTAGCATGATACTTTCCATATTGTACCACTTGTATGTAAATTTCATGACTTCATCTTTTCTAACAGCTACATAGTACTCCATTGTGTAGATGTACCAAAGTTTCTTTAACCAGTCATCTGTTCGTGGGCATTCAGGTTTCTTCCAGTTTCTGGCTATTGTAAAGAGTGCTGCAATGAACAAACAAGTGCAGATGTCACTTCGACTATACATTTTTGCCTCTCTGGGATATAGTTCCAGAAGGGGTATTGCTGGGTCAAATGGGAGCTCAATTTCTAATTTTTTGAGAATCGTCCATACTGTTTTCCAGAAGGGCTGAACCAGTCGACATTCCCACCAACAGTGAAGGAGTGTCCCTTTCTCGCCACATCCGCGCCAGCACTGGTTGCTTTTGTTCTTTTGAATGTGGGCCAGTCTCTGAGGTGTGAGATGGTATCTCATTGTGGTTTTGATCTGCATCTCCCTGATGATTAATGATGTAGAGCATTTTCTCATGTGCTTTTTTGCCATTCAGATTTCTTCTTTGAGAAAGTTTCTGTTCATTTCATTGCCCCATTTTTGGATGGGGTTGGATGTTTTCTTCTTGTGGAGTTTAACCAGTATTTTGTATATCCTGGATATCAACCCCTTGTCAGATGTGTATTTGGCAAATATCCTTTCCCATTCTGTAGGCTGTCTTTGTATTTTGGTCACTGTTTCTTTGGAGGTGCAGAAGCTTCTTAGTTTAAGATAGTCCCATTTATCTATCTCTGTTTTCACTTGCTCGGCCAGTGGCATGGCATCTTTGAAGATACCATTAGCTTCAATGTCATGGAGGGTTTTGCCAACTTTGTCTTCAATGTACCTTATGGTTTCTGGTCTGATGTTGAGGTCTTTAATCCATTTTGATCTTACTTTTGTACATGGTGTTAGGCAGAGTTCTGAGCCCATTTTTTTGCATGTAGCCATCCAGTGATGCCAGCACAATTTGTTAAAGAGGCTTTCCTTACTCCATTTCACATTACTTGCACCTTTATCAAAGATTAGATGATCATATGATTGAGGGGAGATGTCAGTGTATTCAACACTGTTCCATTGGTCTGCAGTTCTGCCTTTGTTCCAGTACCATGCTGTTTTAATTATTACTGCTTTGTAGTACAGTTTGAAGTTCGGGAGGTTAATTCCTCCCATTTTCTTTTTCCCAAGAATTGCTTTAGCTATTCGTGGGGGCTTATTGTTCCATATAAATTTCAGGAGTGCTTACTCCATTTCTTTGAAGAATGTCATGGGTATCTTTATAGGGATTGCATTGAATTTATACAATGCTTTCCGTAGTATTGCCATTTTGACAATGTGAAGTCTACCGACCCATGAGCAGGGGATATCT
Organism: Sorex fumeus; assembly: GCF_029834395.1. Classification (NCBI taxonomy): domain Eukaryota; kingdom Metazoa; phylum Chordata; class Mammalia; order Eulipotyphla; family Soricidae; genus Sorex; species Sorex fumeus. The sequence goes on from NW_026606179.1 coordinate 39,073,388, forward strand.
TTCCATTTCCTCATGTCCTCTTTTATTTCCTGAAGTAGCGTTTTGTAGTTTTCTTTGTACAGGTCCTTTACTTCCTTAGTTAAGCTGATTCCTAGGTACTTGATTTTCTGGGGCACAATTGTGAACGGGATTGTTTTTTCATGTTGCTTTCTTCTCTCTCACTGTTTGCGTATAGGAAAGCCATGGACTTTTGGGTATTGATTTTATAGCCTGCAACTTTACTATATGAGTCTATTGTTTCTAGGAGTTTTTTGGTGGAGGTTATTGGGTTCTCTAAGTATAGTATCATATCATCTGCGAATAGTGAGAGTTTGATTTCTTCCTTTCCTACCTGAATGCCCTTAATATCTTTTTCTTGCCTAATCGCTATTGCAAGTACTTCCAGTACTATATTGAACAGCAGTGGAGATAGTGGGCATCCTTGTCTCGTCCCTGATCTTAGAGGGAAGGCTCTCAGTTTTTCCCCATTGAGGATGATGCTTGCTGTAGGCTTGTGGTAGATGGCTTTAATTATGTTGAGGAAGGTCCCCTCTATACCCATTTTGGCTAGGGTTTTCATCATAAAGGGGTGCTGGATCTTGTCAAATGCTTTCTCTGCATCTATTGATATAATCATATGCTTTTTATCTTTTCTTTTGTTGATATGATGAATTATGTTGATTGATTTCCAAATGTTAAACCATCCTTGCATACCTGGGATGAATCCTACTTGGTCATGGTGTATGATCTTTTTGATGAGTAGTTGGATTCTATTTGCTAGTAGTTTGTTGAGGATCTTTGCATCTGTGTTCATCAGGGATATCGGTCTGTAATTCTCTTTCTTTGTGGTATCTCTGTCTGCTTTTGGTATCAGTGTGATATTTGCTTCATAGAAACTGTTTGGAAGTGTTTTTGATATTTCAATTTCGTGGAAAAGCTTAAAGAGGATTGGGAGTAAGTCCTCTTTAAAGATTTGGAAGAATTCACTAGTGAATCCATCCGCACCAGGACTTTTGTGCTTGGGGAGACTTTTTATTACCATTTCAATTTCCTTGATGGTGATAGGTCTATTCAGGTATTCCAGGTCTTCTTGGTTCAGCCTTGGCAGTCTGTAGGAGTCTAGGAATTTATCCATTTCCTCGAGGTTTTGATGTTCCGTGGCATAAAGCTTCTCAAAGTACTCCCTGAGGATCCTTTGAATTTCTGTAGTTTCTGTTGTAATGACCCCCTTTTCATTTCTGATTCGGTTTATTAGGGTTTTCTCTCTCCCTTTCTTTGTGAGTTTTACTAGAGGCTTATCGATCTTGTTAATTTTCTCGAAGAAACAGCTCTTGGTTTCATTGATCTTTCGGATTGTTTTTTGGGTTTCCATCTCGTTAATCTCTGCTCTGAGTTTTATTATTTCCTTTCTCCTGTTCGGGTTGTGCTCCTTTTTTTGGTCCTTCTCCAAGCTCTTAAGCTGTGAGGTTAGGTTACTTATGTGTGCTCGCTCCTCCTTCCTGAGGAATGCTTGTAGAGCTATAAACTTTCCTCTTAACACAGCCTTTGCTGTGTCCCATAAGTTTTGGTAACTCGTGTTCTCATTTTCATTCGTTTCTAGGAATCTTTTGATTTCCTCTTTGACTTCCTGTCTAATCCACTCGTTGTTCAATAGCTCACTGTTTAATTTCCAGGTGTTTGATTTAGTTTTCTGTTTTTGTGTGTGATTTACTTCTAATTTCAGCGCATTATGGTCTGAGAAGATTGTTGATACAATCTCTATCTTCTTAATTTTATGGAGGCATGTTTTGTGGCTCAGCATGTGGTCTATCTTGGAGAATGTTCCATGTACGCTTGAGAAGAATGTGTATTCAGCTTTTTGTGGATGAAGTGTCCTGTATATATCTACTAAGTCCCTTTCTTCCATTGTTTCCCTCAGATGAAGTATGTCCTTGCTAAGCTTGAGTGTGGTTGATCTATCAAGAAGTGACAAAGCGGTGTTGAAGTCTCCCACTAGTATTGTGTTGCTATTGATGTCTTTTTCCAAATCTATGAGTAGTTGTTTTAAGTACTTTGCTGGTCTCTCATTAGGTGCATATACATTTATTATTGTAAGTTCTTCCTGTTGTACAGATCCTTTGATCAATAAGAAATGGCCTTCACTGTCTCTTATGACCTTCTTCACTCTGAAATCGATGTGGTCTGATATAAGGATGGCTACCCCAGCTTTTTTATGGGAGCTGTTTGCCTGTAGGATTGTTTTACAGCCTTTGACTCTGAGTCTGTGTTTGCTTTGACTATTGAGATGTGTTTCTTGCAGGCAGCAGAATGTTGGGTTCAATTTTCTAATCCATCCTGCCACTCTATGTCTTTTAATTGGTGCGTTTAGCCCATTGACATTGAGAGAGATTATTGTTATGGGATTTTGTCCCATTGTTCTGTTGAAATTTGGTGTATTTGAGGGACCTTTCTTGCCTTAAAGTAGTCCATTTAGTTGTTCTTGTAACCATGGTTTTGAGTCTATGAAGTTCCTGAGCTGTTGTTTGTCTGTGAAACTGTGTGTTGTTCCTTCTATTATGAATGAGAGTCTCGCTGGGTAAAGTATTTTTGGGGAGGCATTTATTTCATTGAGTTTTTTCACTATGTCCCACCACTGTTTTCGGGCCATGAGAGTTTCATCAGAAAAATCAGCTGTGAATTTTAAGGATGCTCCTTTGTAAGAGATTTCTTTCTTCGATCTTGCTGCTTTCAGAATTTTGTCTCTGTCTAAGGTTTTGGTCATTTTGATCAGAATGTGTCTTGGGGTATTTTTATTCGGATTTCTTCTAGCTGGTACCCTTCGGGCCTCCTGAATGTGGTCACAAGTTTTCTTCAGCTCTGGAAACGTTGTAGCAATGATGTCTTTGACAGTTTCTTCTTCATCAAGCTTTTCTTCCTGTACCTCTGGTACTCCAATAATTCTTATGTTACCCCTCTTGGCTTCATCACGATCTTCTCTTGCCATCTGTTCCTGAATTGTGAGTCTCTTTTCCATTTTCTGCTCTTTTCTGGAGAGTCTCTGAACTTTATCTTCGAGCTCACTGATTCTGTTCTCAGCAGCTCTTACTCTGCTGCTGAGGCCTTCCACTGAGTTTTTCAATTCGCCTACGAGATTTTTCAGGTCTGACATTTCCGATTGCATTTTCCTCATTTCTGCCTTCAAATCCTCTTGTCTTCTATTGGCGTTGCTTTCCATTGCTTCTTTTAGTTCCCTAAGCATAAGAATTGCCACTTTTGTGCCAGTGCTGGGCATTTGACCCTACACTACATCACTCAATCCTTCAATCACTCTGTGTACTGGAAATTGTCTTCCCATTTTAGAGAAAAGAAATTGGAGGGGCTATGGAGGTAGGTACAGGGGTATTTGCTTGCACATCTCCAACCCAGGTTCTATCTCTGGCACCCTGTATGGTCCTCGAGTAGTGCCAAGAGTAATCTCTAAGCACAGAGCCAGGAGTAAGCCCTAAACAGCTGACTGTGGCATTGCACCCCATTGCTGCAAAAAAAAAAAAAAGAAAGAAAGAAAGAAAAGAAAAGAAAAAAGGAAAGAGAACTTGGAGACTGAAGGGTGGACTGATTTGATTTGCTACCACCTCACCATTGTAGCAGAGCCCAAGTTTGAATCAAAATCCTTTTAACCTTTGTTCCTGCTGCTTTGCTGGGTAGCGCCCAGGGCACCTTCAAGCCATCATCTTTGTGACTCACTTACTGTGGGTTGGTGCTATAGGGTTTGCAGCCCCTAGAAGACAAGCAAAGAAGTTTGATTCATCAGACACTGGAGTCCAGACCAGTGTTTGATTTGTTCTTGCCAGAGCCTCAGACCGACAGGGAACTGCCATCCAGAAGAAGGAGACCCAGGACCGAAGCTTGAGTCTCAGGTAGGACTCTGTTGACTTAAGGAGAGGGAGGAGGCATGGAGGGAGAGCCCCTTCCCCGGGCAGCAATGGCAGTGGTGAGAGGAGAAAGGAAGAGCAGAGATGGACAAGGGGAGGCCATGAACTAGGAGCACCTGTCATTGCAATAATAATAGCTACAATCCAAAGGGCTCTGTTCTACATGGGTCCAGTAGCTTATATTCATTAATATTCACTAATATTCCTTTGAAAGGGGCCAGAGTGATAGCACAGCATGTAGGGCGTTTGCCTTGCACACAGCTCACCTGGGTTCGATCCCCAGCGTCCTATATGGTCCCCCGAGCACCACCAGGAGTAATTCCTGAGTGCATGAGCCAGGAGTAACCCCTGTGCATTGCTGGGTATGACCCAAAAAGAAAAAAATATATTCCTTTGAAAGTCCTCGAGGTTGGCACAAGAATCCACCAGGTAGGGCACTTGCCTTGCACATGACTGACTTGAGTTTAACCCTGACACTGCATATGGTCCCCTGAGCCCCACCAGAGTGAGTGGTCCCTGAGCACAGAGCCAGGACTAAGCCCTGAGTACTGCCAGGTGTGGCTCCCAAACAAAACAAAACACATTCCTTTGTAAGTTCTATGAAGTAGACATTGGTATGCCCATTGGATAGGAGGAGGCTGAGTCTCAGGCGGGTGGAGTGCCTAATGAGGCCAGAGTGAGACTCAGGCCTGTTGGCTTCCTGCCTGGGTCAGCTCCTGTGTCTGGGGACAACTTGCAGGGCTCAGGAAGACCTGGTGTCGCTTCTTGACTTGAACTCTGTCCCGCCACTCTCTCCCCAGGCTCCAGAAGTGTCAGCTCAGGGTCCACAATGTGGAGATTCTCCTAGCCCATCTCCAGGAGGGCCTCCAACTGGAAGAAGTGGAGTGAGTATTAAGGAAAGGGCTGGGGCAGGAAATGGGGGCTGGGGAGGGGGAATCCCCTTGGAATGGACGTGTGGGGGATGGGCATGCTTCCTCAGCCAGAACTTTGGTATCAGAACATGTCAAGAGCTTCTGCTCTCCAGCACATTTCTGGATGCTTGAACATGTGTCCTGACTGAACCCTCATGCCCCTATCAGGTAAGCTCCGAGGAGGAAAAGAGCTACAGGAAGGTAAATTTGCTCAAGGCCACCCAAGAAGGAAGAGTCTAGGGTTGAAGTTCCAACTGACTCCCGGCCTCCTCCTGGCCATCCCATCACCAGAATTTGCAAAGTGTATGCCCCTCCCTGGGTCTGATGCAGGAGCAGTGAAGAAGGGTCTCTGTGTTTGTCCACGGTTCCCAGGTTCAAGCATGAAAATGTTGGGGCTGGAGCGATAGCACAGCGGGTAGGGCGTTTGCCTTGCACACGGCCAACCTGGGTTCAATTCCCAGAATCCCATATAATCCCCTGAGCACCGCCAGAATTCCTAAGTGCAAAGCCAGGAGTAACCCCTGAGCATCGCCGGGTGTGACCCAAAAAGAAAAAAAAAATATTGAGTAATACAGATGTTCAGACTAAAAGTTAGAAAACAGAGACATTTAGGGTCGGAGTGATATTACAGTGGGAAGTGCATTTGTTTTGCATGTGGCTGACCCGGGGTCGATCCCCAGCATCCCATATGGTCCCCCAAGCACCACCAGGAGTAATTTCTGAGTGCATATCCAGGAGTAATCCCTGAGCATCATCACTGGATGTGACCCAGAAAAGAAAAGTAAAGTAGAAAAGAAAATTAAGATGTTTATTAAAAAGGAGCTGAAATAGAAACGCCCTAGCAAGGGAGGAACTTAGTATAGGACTGAGTGAAATATGGCTTGTTTTGTGGGGGATTTATAGGAAACCGAGTGTTTAAAATGTAGGCTGGAGACAGCTTAAAAGAAGCTGTTCGCAGCAGCTGGCCTGGGGAAACAGAGGGTTCCTCTTTCAAGTTTGGGTTCCAAGTAACAGCCCTTGGGCCCACAGTCTTCCAGAGTGAGGTGGCCCTCCCTTTGTAGCCCGAGAAATGTCCATGATTCTCAGGGACCAGACAGAGCCTTGCAGAATAGGGCCAGGGGGTTGTGGATGTGTGAGCATGAGATGCCTTAGATGGGGGCCTGCTGGGCCTGTCCCCGGAAAATCAAAGGGGCATGAAGGCACAAGTTGACTTGCTAGGAAGTCTCTTGAGCCAAGAGTCCCTTTGCTTTGCTGAATAAAACATGAACTTTGACATGTCCCCTTGGGAAAACCAAGACAGGATGAAAATGTATTTCCTTTTTTTTTAAAACCAAACCCACGTACTTCATCTCACTTCCATCAAGCCTGCCCCTCTTCTGTCTTCTCATTTGCAACAAGGGTCCTGTCACCCCAGGTGACACAGCAGACACCTTGGCCCCATTTCCTCCTCCATAACCAGCCCATTCTAGGTTCGCCTGCCTCTGTGCAGCTTTAAAAATGATTCTCAAGAGGGGCTGGAGCGATGACACACAGCCTTGCAAACAGCTGACCTGGGTCCAATCCCCAGCATCCCATATGGTCCCCCAGCAGCACCAGGAGTAATTCCTGAGTGCATCAGCCAGGAATGATCCCTGAGTATCACCAACTGTGACCCCAAAAAAGATTTAAAAAAATAGTAAAAACGATTCTCAGGAGATGAGAGAGATAATACAGCAGGGAGGGCTCTTGTCTTGCATGCAGCCTATCCAAATTCAATTCCCGGCATTTCATATGGTCTCCTGAGCCCACCAAGAGGGATTCCTGAGTTCATAGCCTAAGCATCACTGGGTATGGCCCAAAAATGAACATAAACAACAAAAAGAGTCTCTTTTCTCCATCCTTTTCCATCCACCTCCTTAGTCCTAATTACTCTCATCTTCATGACCCTCAGCTTCCTTCACTGGATCCCCTCTGTGTGGCAGAGATTGAACTGCATTTTATTCCTTCCTAGATCCCAAAGTTCTATGTGATCCAGACCCCTGGACAACTCCACCCCCAAACCCCACCTAGTCCTGCCCTCTAATGGGTCTTCAATGCAGACCTTCTAGCTCCCTTTCAGCGCTCAGATGTGCTGTACCACAGGGCCTTTGAATGTGCTGTTCTCAGTAGTGTTGCTGTAATTCTGGTCTCTGGAAGACCAGAGGACTTAAGAGAGTTCTTGCTCCCTGTGATCAACTGCCCTGACAATCCTACAAAGGCGACTCAGCTTGGTCTGCATAACCTGGGAGCTTGTTCTTTCCACCGGAACCTATGACTTGGGGCCATGGAACTTAATTCAGGGAGAGATTTTACTCTCTTGTCTTAAAGGAGACGGAAGTGAGCATTCTCCATTCAGACTCCAGATTCTTGTCTTCATCATGAGAGACAAATCAAGGATGAGACAGTGTATTATAGGAAACAACGTTACACACCCAAGCCACAGGTGTGGGATTTCCTATGGAAGAATTACATCTTTTAGGTTTGGGGCAAGGATTTTTACAGGGTGCGCTAGCTAAGTGCCAGAGACCAGCCCCAGGTGAACAGACTGAGGCAGAGGTGCGTGAGGATTAAGAAGACAAGAGAGGGTAGGGGTGGTGAGAGGGATCCTGGGAACATTAGTGTCAGAGAATGGGCAGTGGTGGAGGGATGCGTACTCGATCATTGTATGACTGAAAAAAAAAAACCATGAAAGTTTGTGAGTCTGTAACTGTATCTGACAGCAATTCATTTTAGTTTTAGAAAAGAAGAAGACAAGGGGCTAGAGCAATAACACAGCAAGTAGGGTGTTTGCCTTGCATGCAGCTGACCCAGGTTCAATTCTCAGCATCCCATAGGGTCCCCTGAGCACTGCCAGGAGTGATTCCTGAGTGCAGAGCCAGGAGTAACCCCTGTGCATCGCCGGGTGTGACCCAAAAAAAAAAGCCAAAAAAAAAGAGAGAGAAGAAGAAGAAGAAGACAAGAGAGAAATAAGAGAGAAAAGCAAGGGGTCAGAGGGCTAGCAGCCTCGTGGCCTGAGAGCCCCGACTTTCCAGAGACTTCCGTATTTACTGTCTTAAACCAACCTTCCTCAGGAAACCAAGGGTTAACATTTGCAGACATTTGCCTACGGTGTTGGCAGAGTCTCCTGCCCCCGCGCCTGGCTCTCCTCGCCAGGGCCCCTTGGAGGGGAACGGGTTGAGTTTTCCTCCCCACCCCGACCAGGGCTCCGGCAGCCAAAGACCTCCAGAACCAGCCACCACCATGCTGAAACCACTCTCCACATGCATGAAGGTACCGGCAGAGGAACAAAGGCATGCAGGTCCCGGGGCTGAGATCTCCAAGCCTGCTCGGATCGGGGCTGAGCATCCTCCACCCAGATCCTCTATATTCCAGTAGGCAGGGGTCACACCCACCAACTGGCCCCCTGGCACCATGTAATCCCATCAATGGCCAAGACTCAGAGACTATAAAAACCAGCTCCTGGAAGCGCACAGGCGCATTTGCGGCCGCATGACATCTTATTACCTCATCCTTTGGACACACTGGCAGGCTACCGAATGTAACCTGCCCACACGGCAGAGTCTGGCAAACTCCCCGTGGCGTACCCAATATGCCAAATACTAGTAACAATGATGGGTCTCATTCTCCTAACCCTGAAAGAGCCTTGACTGTGGCACTTTTTAGAATCTCAGGGCTAGGACAAAGAAGACGTTACTGGGGCCTGCTCGAGGCAATCGACAAACAACGGGATGGTCATGATCGTGATCGTGCCTACGGTGTTGCTCTAACCAAGCTAAACGTGTGCATGTCAAAAGGGAACTACTGTGTGACTACTGGAGCCAAAATACTCTAGAATGGGTCTATCTCAAAGTAATCTTCTCTGGGAGAAGTAGGGGAGATAGAGTGATGACAGGGACCCCACTTTTGGCTTACAAGGCCGGCTGTCTGCGATTAAGGGTCCCATAAACCACCCATGCAGCCTTTCGACTTAGTCTCTGACTTAGTTCTTTTCTTCTCCACGGCTGAGGTGCAAAATCTTCATGGAAGGGTTGGGCTAGTATTGTATGATCCAGTGCTGGGGTGGCAAGCTTGCTCATATATCACACAGACAGGTGACTTATTCTGTATTTTGACCTTAGTGAAAGAAAAAGGTGAAACCAAGGGCATGGACCCATAACCCATCAGAAACTAGTTCCTCTGAGTTCTTATCAGAGGCTGGTAATAACCACAGGATGACAGTTCTGGGGCTGGGGTACATTCCAGAAGTTAGGGGTGAGCTGGCATGTACTTGACCCAGGTTTGATCCCTGGCACCTCCTCGTCTTCCTGAGCATCACTGGGTACCACCCCGGAGATCCTCATCCCATCAGGGCGGCCCAGATCATCCCAGCTCTGCTGGTCCCGAGCATCACCTCACCCTTGGGCCCTTGCATGGAGCCATCAAGAATCACAGTTGACTCCCCACTGCCCCTCCCTCCACTTGGAGCCTCCCGAGCACTGCTTGGGAGTCAAAGAAGCTTGTATCTCAGATCAGGACATTTCCATCCCACCAGAAATTCTCTCCGCTGCTTCTCCTTCCTCTGTGCTAGGACCCTCCTTCCCATCTCTCTTGCTACTGAACTCCTAGTTTTCCTGTTAACTAGAGCAAACATCAGAGGGACTTTCCTGACCCCCAGACTGAGACACAGGTCCTTAAAATCATGAGTTTGTCACCAGAAACCATTTTTCAGGTTGTGATATAAAGAAATGATCGAGGGTGGGGTCCTGAAGTCAGGGGCTTCAAACCCCATGTCCCCCTGGGAGCACAGTACCCTAAACTGCTCTGTGCTCATCAGCACGACAGAGGGGTCTAATGGCACCTCTTTGAGGGGCGTGAGGGTCAAATATGCAGGCACTGCAGAAGCACCAAGGTCGGTACCAGGCATGTGACCCGTCTTCCAGCATCTGTTAGTGTGAAGCTTCAACGCGTAGACTCATGATTGGACCTAAGTCGGGGTGTGGCGGGGGGGGGGGGGAAGGGAACTGGGTGAGGCTTGAGGGGGTGCCTCCTCTTGCAGCACTAACCATTGGGCAACCCTGTCTCAGCCTTTCAGGGAACCACCTGGACGATGAAGGCTGCCGATTGATGGTGGAGGCTGCAGCCCGGCTGGGCATCATCAGGAAACTGGAGTGAGTACCCCCACCCCAAATGGAATAGTGCCTCTGCTTCGACAACCCCCTTGCCTCATCTTCCCTGATGCAGTAAATTGGGGTGTTCCCCCAGGCCTCTCCCATGCTCTGCCTGTCCTTGCTGTTGTAGGGAATGTCTCTTGCCCATGTTCCAGTTTGTCCCTCCAGCAACCCTGGAGTGTGTGTGTATGTGTGTTTGGGGCGGAGGGTATTGCCTGGGTGCAACACTGGGATATTAGGTGTCTGGATGAAGAATGGGTTTGGGTGGGGGTGCGTGTTGGGCTTGAGGGGAGGGGTGTAGGGTGCTGGGGTGGACAGGAAGGGGAACGGCTGTTGGACACACTGCCGTGTGGTATGAAGTAGTGGAGGGTTGGGGGCGGGGGGACTGCCGGTCAAGGGTTGCTGGGACTCAGTGCCTGTGGTGTGTGGCGTTGGCGTGTGTTACTTCCTCTCTTCTATTCCCGAGGATGCCTGGTCCCTGGTCACATCCCCTACCACGGAGCTACCTCCAGGGCCCTGGGCCCTGGGCTTTGATTTCAATCCTGGCTGTGCCAGGAATGTCACGGAGTGGCCCTGTGTCTCCGGGCCGGATGGACACTGTGACCGTGACCAGGAGAGCCAGGCTCAGAGAGGCCTCAGCAGCGGGAGGGCTTTTACCGCTGGGCCCAGAGACCCCTGTTCTCCGAGAGGGCTGGGGGCCGTGGCTCTCAGCTCCTCCTGTGGGCCAGGCTTCTTGGAGACCCACAGGCAACCCAAGAGGAAGGGGAGGCAGGAGGGGGCTGAGCTTCCTGGGCAGGGCCTCCAGCCCCCCACTCCACCTGCCTCCCTGCAGTCTCAGCAATAATGCGCTCTCCCAGTCGGGTCTATACTGCGTGCTGCGGGCGGCCAGCAGGCGTCGGACGCTGGTGGAGCTGCACATCAGGTGAGAAAGCCCTGTCCACAACTGTCCATCACTGCCCCTGCCTGGCCTCTCCTGTCATTCTCCTGAGAGCCCTTGGGATCCTCTCCGGCCCCAAGACTTGGGAACTCCCCCCACTCCGTTCCCTGGTGCGCTTGCGGTAGGTGAAGTCACCCACAGTCTGCGGCCCTCGCCTGGACCCATGTGGAGGCCACACCCCACCCTGACCCCCCGCCCCCCCGCCAGTAGTGACCACTGACAAGCCTGTAGTGGACAACACTGGCTCCTCAGCTGCCCGTGGGAGCATGTGCAGGGCCTGCCCTGAGCAATGTCCCTCTGTCCTCCCCTGTTGGTTTGTCCTGAGAAACCATGTGACACGTGACCCACTTTCCTTCACACGGGCTCAGGGCTGCTTCTGGGCACCCACCCTGAGAATCAGGTCCAAGCATGTTTGTCTAAGGTGGTGCAGAGACCGGAAGCCAATGACGGCCACCACAGGGTGCTCTCCATTGAGGAGGTGCTCACCATTTAGACAGCGTCCAGGGAGAGAAGGGAACAGGCCCACCCCAGAAGGAGCAGAGGGGGACTGCAGGTCACGGTAGATCTGAAACAGGGGCCCAAGGGGTTCGAAGGGAGACTCTGCTCACTTTTCAGAGCGGGCGCTGAGGAAATCACTGGGCTGGTTCCCTGCGGGAACACTGGGCGTAACTTGAGTAACATGCGCAGCTGGACTTTGATTAAATAAACTGATACCTCCAGAGAGAGAACTCGATGGAACCATAAAGATTAATGACATCAGGGACGGAGCCCTAGGACAGCAGGTGGGGTATTTGCCTTGCACACGGGCTGACCCAGATTCAATCCCCCCATACCCCTCAGGATTCCCTGAACCCTCAGGAGTGACCCATGAGCAAAGAACTGGGAGTGAGCCCTGAGCGCTGCTGAGTGTGGCCTCCGAACCGAAATAAATAAATAAAGACAAAGAGCTTGAGGGTGGAGAGATGAACACATGCTGTTCTTTAGTTTGCCACTGCTGGCCATGCTCAGGGACACCAGCAGTGCTCAGGGGGGCACACGGTGCCATTGATCAAACCTGGGCTTCCTGCATGCTGGACGTGTGCCTTGAGCCCCCTCTCCGGCCTTGATGTTTCATTTGTAAGACTTACTCAAGGGTAAGGAGATGGTATTGTGAACAATCAATAATTCCCACCAATAGCACTGCCCTCCCGTTGTTTATTGATTTTCTCGAGCGGGCCCAATAACATCTCCATTGTGAGACTCATTGTTGCTGTGTTTGGCATATCGAATATGCCACGGGTAGCTTGCCAGGCTTTGCCATGTGGTCAGATACTCTTGGTATCTTACCGGGCTCTCTGAGAGAGGCAGAGGAATTGAACCTAGGTCGGCTGGGTCGGCCACATGCAAGGCAAACACCCTACCCGCTGTGCTATCGCTCCAGCCCATAATTCACAGCATATTGTCACCCCTGCTCCATCGATCCCGTGAAAGTTTTGGGGAAGAAGAAAAGAGAATTAGCTATATTGGGCTGGAGTGGTAATACAGTGGTAGGGCATTTGCCTTGCACGCAGCTGACCCGGATTCGATCCCCAGCATCCCCTGTGGTCCCCCAAGCACCACCAGGAGTAATTGCTAAGTACAGAGCCAGGAGTAACCCCTGAGCATCACTGGCTGTCACCCAAAAAGCAAAAAAAAAAAAAAAAGAAAGAAAGAAAAAGAAAAGTATCTATATTTAAAATGAAAGATTTGAAGGACGAAGGACCCACTGCAGAACATAACCCGCCATCCTCTCAGCTGTGTGAGAGAGATGTGGCTGGTTGTGCATTTTCTTAGGACTTCACTGGGTCTCTTAAGTTCTGCATTAAGCAGGAGTCAAATTTGGGCGATGAGAAATGGAGAAAACTTTGTTGGCAAAGGCCATGGAGGAAGCCCTTGAAAGGGACTCTTGGGCCAGCCAAGTCTTGGCTCAGAGGTCACCACAGAGTGTGAGTGGGAACTCCCAGCCCCCAGGCCCACTGTCCTACAGTGGGAGGGGAGAGGTTTCATCCTGCAGTCACACCCAGCTGGCATTTCTCTCAAGGGTTCCCAACCAGAAGGCTAATGGCGTGTAGACCCTCGCCATTGAAAGACAGTTGGAGTTCAGAGGAGGTTACAGCCAGGGCAGGAAAAGCAAGGCAGTGGGCTGTAGCGATAGCACAGTGAGTAGGGCATTTGCCTTGCATGTGGCCGACCCAGGTTCAATTCCCAGCATCCCATATGCCACCCCCCAAGCACTGCCAGGTGTAATCCCTGAGTGCAGAGCCAGGAGTAACCCCTGTGCATCACCATGTGTGACCCAAAACGAAAAAAAAAAAGCCAAAACAATAAAATGAAAAGCAAGGCAAGCTGGGGTAGGTGTCAAAGGTGTCCTGAGCTGGACCCCCATGTGGGGCCCTGCTGGCTGAGGCCCAGTGGCCCTGGAGCCCCGCTGTGTGTGGTAGGTGTGGGCTAGAACGAGGAAAGGGAGAGGCGACCGTCCCTCTCATGGGCCACCAGCCCTCCCCTCATCCCACCTCTTCTCTCTGCAGCCTGATGCACGGCACCGCCATCTTCACCTTCTCACCAGAGCAGGAAGAGCAGGAGGACCCCCAGAAGCGGTAGGCCCCCTCCCTGAGGTCTTGCAGAGCCGGATGGTCATGGCGTGTGGCCTGTGCACAAAGGTGCAGGAAGCAGCAGGTTCACGGAGATGCACCCTAAAGTCAAGGGCGCAAGGGGAGAGGGCACCCCTCCTGATTCCCCAGGGAGCACGGTGGGGCAGGCCGGTGGAGAACCAGGCACTTCAGCACCAGCCCCGAGGCTGCCGGGGTCTGGCTCTGAGGCGGGCTGGCTCCTTTGGCCACAAAGACTGGTTTTATTTTTTCTTGATTTTTGGGTTCATCCACCCACTGAAGCTTAGGGGTTCCTCCTGACGGTTTTCAGGAGACCATATAGGATGCCAGGGTTTGAATATGGTTTGGCTACATGCAAGGCACACACCTTGCCCGCTATTTTATTGCCCCAGTCCTAACCACCATGACATTTTGGAGGGTGCTTGCCTCCTCCAGAGGGCCTTACTGGATTGCCCCAGCCCAGCACACACACAGGCTCAGCTGGTTTGCCCTCCCCCCTACTGCAACGTCTGAGCCATTCACAGCTCAACCTGAACTAGGCTAAACAACTCTGGTGGCCCTGAAGAGGTGGAGGAGGAGGACTTGGGTGCTGCCCTGCTGTCCAGGTTCACTGGACATTTAGTAGCCGCCCGACTAAGGTGGCTGGGGCATTCTCACAATGAGGGGCTGAGAGACTGATTCCCGTCACACAGCCGGGAGGCAGAGGTGCCTGGTGGGACAGAGGCCTGACGGTCCCTAGCTGGGAGTCGAGAGGACAGGTGGGCTGAGGGCGGACCAGAGCAGAGGGGGTGCTGGCTCGGTCCCACTTTGGGGTGTCTCCTTCCAGGGCTGCTTCTCTCCAGAGCCCGCAGATGCCATCTGAGCTGCCTCCCCGCGCCCCCAAAATCAGGTACCGTGGCCCCCACAGGCCGGGCTCCCAGCTCACGCTGTAAGGGCCACAGCCCAAGTGTCTGGGAGCTGGGGTTTGGCTTCCCACCTCTGACACCCAGCCCAGCCCCCAGCAGCTGAGATGGGGCGGGGGAGAGGGAGAGGGCGCCCCTTATGTCCTGGTGTGGTCACTTGGCTCCTTCAGGGCCCACGCCGTCCTTTGCTTAACTGCAGCTGTCTCCTCCTCCTGCCTGTCTCTTCTTCATCGTCTTATGTGTCTTTTGGCATTTTTGTGGTTTGTTAGTTTTTTTTTTTCTCTTTTTTTCTTGGGCGGGGAGCAAGGTGGAGGGGGTTATTAAGGTTGTTTTTAGTTTAGGGTTACTCCTGACTCTGCACTCAGGAATCACTCCTGGCGGAGCTTGGGGAAGCCTATGGGGTACCTATGGGGCTCGAACACAGGTTGGCCACGTGCAAGATAAATGATCTCCCCTTGGTTCTCTTGCCCCGGCCTCTCACTGGCCATTTTCTGTTTGTATTTTCCCTCCTTCCCTTTGTGGTTGTGGCTACGGGACTCTCACCCTTGGCCACAGATGCTCACGGAGGGTTGCATTTTTTGTGGTGGTGTTTGCAATACCTTGGCTATGGCATCTTGCCGGGGTCACACACCCTTTGGGCTGGAGGTCACTGCAATTCCAGGGGTGGCAGAGAGCAGAGATTCCAGGATGGCATCTGGTGCATGCAGTTTCCGTGGGCGTGGAACCCGCAACCTCACGTCTGCCAGGATCTCAGGCTGGGCTGCCTAGCCCCTCCCCGCTCGTGACCCCTTTCCACTCGAGGGAGTCTTACGTGACCCCAGGTGTATGGAATATCCAAACCAAACATTATTGGGGGATAGTTTTCTCCCAATGTGCCCAGACACACTGCGCACTAGATCCGGGAAAATGCGGGGTGAAGGATGACAGGTGCGTGGAGAAACCATTCCGGGAGATAGCTGATGGCCGCTCATTCTATTGCCAAATTCACACATATTTTATAGGGGGATCTTGGCTTAAGAGGATGGTCCAATCACATAGAGTTTGGCATTCCTGATCTGTCACCTTTCCAATTCTGCTTTGCCCTGGCCCAATCCCAGCTAGGGCTAGATGCTGCAGTTAGAAATGACGCGCTAAGCGTAGGTGACAATTCTTGGCGGGATTGGGTGAGACTTAAGACCAGATGGATACCTGGTGCTTGTAAAGTGCTACCAGACACTCCCTTCTGGGTCCCCATGCGGGGACAGGTCTTATCTGCACTGTAGGGGCAGATCTCTCTGCTCTGGCGCCTGTTACCATGCTCCACAAAACATTCCCTGGGCTTTTTAAAAACCATGAAACCAAAGTGATTTTTTTTTCCCCCGAGTCCTCACACTTGGTCAGGCTGTCCCACACTGGGGAGAGCCCGGCCTCTGTCTCTCCCCACTCTGGCGCTGGTGCTCGGAGTCTGACTGTCCATCTGGGTCTCCTTCCGGGTCTCTGGCTCTGGCTCTGCCCAAGGGTGAGGTCTTATGCCATGTGGGCTGACCTGCCCCCTCCGAGAGCCTCGCTCCACCTGTCTGGGGAGTGCCGGCCCCTGGCTCCCGAGCAGGCACTGACCTCTGCCCACCCCCCCCCCCCAGGTTGGCACACTGTGGCCTGCAGGCTAAACACCTAGGACAGCTGTGCAAGGCTCTGGGAAGAGGCTGCAGCTGGGGTCACCTGGAGTGAGTGCCGGGGTCCCTGGACGCCCAGGGGTGGGGCTCGGGGAGGGGGAGTCAGGAGGTTTGAGTCGGGGGTCCAGGGGCTCGACTCTGCAGCTGTTTCCTCGCCAGATGGGCAGCCCCGTCGACCCCCTCATGGAGGCTGTCACTGTTCCCACAAATGCTGGGGTCCCCCACACTTGGCACCCCGGGCCCTGGTGGGCAGCAGGCCTTGGCCAGGCAGTCCCGGGTTGTGTGCGGAAGTGACGGAGTGAGAGGCAGTGGGGTGGGGATGGGATGGAGGGTCTCTGCCCACCCCACCCCACCCCACCTGCTGCTCACCTGCTCCCCTCCCCCCAGCTTCTCCAGCAACGCTCTGGGGGATGAAGGTGCCGTCCAGCTGGTCCAGCTGCTCCCGGGCCTGGGCCCCCTGAGCTCTCTGGAGTGAGTATCACAGGGCCACACCCCGACATGGCCTCGTGGGCTTGAGGGGGTTTGTGTGTTTGAGTGTGTTTGAGCATGTGCGTGGGGGGGGAGAGGGAGTATGTTTGTGTGTGACTGTGTGTGAGGGTATGAATGTGCATCTGAGTATGTGAGAGTATGAGAGAATGGGTGCGTAGTGTATGTGTGTGTGAATGTGTTTATGTGTGTGTGAGTGTATGTGTGGGGATGTATGAGTGTGTGAGTGTGTGCATATGTGTGTATAAATGTATGAGAGTGGGTGTGAGTGTGCTTATGTGTATGTGTGTTTGTGTGTATGTGTGTGCATGTGTATATGTATATATGTGTGTATGCTTGTGTGTATGCATGTATGTGTGTGAATGTGGGTGAGTGTGCATGCATGTGTGAATGTGGATGAATGTGTGTATGCATGTATATGTGCATGTGTGAGTGTATGTGTGTGTGCACGTGCATCGTGCGTGTGTGCATGTGTATTGTGTGTGTGAGTATATTTGTGTGTTGTGTGTGTTGTATGTGTGAGTTTGTGTGCGTGTGTATGCATGTGTGTGAGTGTGTATATGACTATGTATGTGTGTATGTTGTATGCATGTATGTGTTGTGTGTGAGTGTGTATGTGTGAGTGTGTGCATGTATGCATGTGTGTGAGTATGGATGTGTGTATGAGTGTGTATTGTGGGTCTATGTGTGAATGTGTGCATGTGTATATGCATGTATGTGTATGTGTGAGTGTATATGTGTGTGAGTATGTGTTATATGTGTGAGTGTGTTTGCGTGTGTGTGTGCGTGTGTGCATGTGTGTGGATGTGTATATGCATGTATGTGTATGTGTGGGAGTGTGTATGTGTGTGAGTATATGTGTGTGTTGAATGCATGAGTCTGTGTTGTATGTGTGAGTGTGTGTTGTATGTGTGTGTGTGAGTGTGTGTTGTGTGTGTGTGTGTGTGTGCGCACATGTCTAAGCTCTGTTCGTCTCTCCCTTGGGGCTGTGGTATAGACTGGATCAGAAAGGCCAGCGTGGGGAGGCCTGGGTGGAGGGTTGTGTCAGTGGCGGTGGCTGTGGTGCGGGGACCCTGAGCTGCCATGACAGTGTGTGGTGAATCCCGGTGCCCGATGCAAGGAGGAGGAGGGGCAGCGCGTGACCTCCTGCTGCCTCCAGGCTGTCCTGGGCAGCGGCGGTTCCGGCTTCTTGTGGCCCAGAGCCTGGCCCTGGGGTGGGGTCCCACTAGCTGGGTGTAGGGCCCACACTCCTGCCGGTCTGGTTCGTGTGTCTGTGCAGCCCTTGGGGGTGGTCACTGGGGCGGGTCAGACCCTGGTGGGGAGTATTGGGTGTTTCGTGCCATGTGGGGGCTCGATGGCCTTGGGGCGTGGGGAGGGTCTATTGGCTGGGCAGGAAGGTTTGCACCAGATGGGACCCTGGGAGGGCCCAGGGCAGCCCGGGGCCCCAGGACCTGGCCAAGAAACAGAGGACGATCAGTACTGGGAGGGGCCCTTGGAAGAGGGCCAGGAGTGCCAGACTCAGCCTGCAGCACCAAAGTTCCTGGGCCCCAAACAGCTCCCAGTACCCTGGGCGCCCACTTGGCCCCTCTGCTCCCGAGCTCCTTCGGGGTCAGAATCTGCGGGGATCAGCAAGGAGCCAATTCCTGAGCGTGCTGCATGAGCCCCTAGTTTCTGCTCATTCCGACTGGAGTGGGGCCAGGGACTGGTTTCCTGGCTGAGGCCCTTGGTCTCCTGGGGTGCCGGGAAGGGGACTGCTGGCTAGTCCTCACCGTCTGCCCGGGGGGAAGGCCTGAGCAGGGCTGACAAAGAGCAAAACTCGGGCTGAGTCCTGGCTGACGAGGCGAGGAGCCTGCTCTGAGCCACTGAAGGTCTGCGGATAATTTTTTTTTCTTTTTGGGTCATACCCAGCAATGTACAGGAGTTGCTCCTGGCTCATGCACTCAGAACTTACTCCTGGCAGTGCTCAGGGGACCATATGCATTGCCGGGAATGGAACCCGGGTTGACCACATGCAAGGCAAACACCCTCCCCACTGTGCTATTGCTCCAGCCCCAGTCTGCAGATAATCTTTGTAACACCCCCACGTCAGCTCAGTACCACAGCCTTCGGGTTCTGTGTGTGTGGGGTCGAGGGATGCTCAACTTGGCTTGGTTGGGTCCAAGGGTGTGGGGCTGCAGAGAGGTCACTGTGGTTTCAGTGAGCCTGTGGTCCGAGGCAGCTGTCTGCAGGTGGGAGCTGGCCCTGACCCCGAGGAAGGTCGGCCCTCACCAGTCGGGTCCTGCACTGGGATGGCCAGCAATAGCAAACGGGATGTGGGCTGGGTGTGGGTCAAGGCAGCGTGCTTGCCTCACGCTGGGTGAGGCTCTGGGGTTTGTGCTTGCAGACAAACCTACCCTACCAAAGAGCAGATATTGCCAGGTTAGCCCTCACCGACGCATGTGACCGACCGCAGCTCCATCCCCAGTACCACATCTCAGCCCCTAAGCTCCTCCAGGAGTGACCCCTGAGTCCAGAGCCAGGAGGAAGCACTCAGCCCTGCCAGGTGTAGCCAAAATACCTAAAAGGGGGAAAATAACCCACCCGGAACAGACGGACAGCACAAAAGAAGGACACAGCTTCGTTCCCACTTTTTTTTTTTTTTTGAGGAGTGGACAATACCCAGCAGTGCTCAGAGCTCACTCCTGGCTTGGTGCTCAGGACTCACTCCTGCCTCTGTGCTCAGGGCTTACTCCTGGCTCTGTACTCAGGGGCTTACTCCTGGCTCTGTACTCAGAGCTCACTCCTGTTCCTGTGCTCAGGGGTCAACCCCGGATCGAACCCAGGTCAAATGCATGCAAGGTGGGAGCTCTACCCACTGCACTCCAGCTCTCATTCCCGCTTTTTGAATAAGAGGCTTCACATTTTCACTTGGCACTGGACACCCCACCTTTGTCAGGCTGGGAAACTGAGGCATGGCTCTGCCTTTCCCCAAAGCACAGTGCTCCCCAGACTCATCACAGACAGAGGGAGCTCTCGTCTCCATCCTGGCCCCATCATGTGTCATGATTCAGGCGAGACCTTGCCTCTCCTGAACTCAGTTTACCCATCTGTACAATGAAGAGTCAGAGCTGGTACTCCCTGCCCATCTGGGGGCTCCCAGCGTGTGGCGTCAGGGGTGACCACAGAGGGAGTGGCCCAAAGTCCTGGTGGCGCCCCAGCATCACCCCTGTGTCCTGCCAGTCTCAGCGAGAACAACATGTCACTGGAAGCCGTGCTCAAGTTGACCAAGTGCTTCTCCACTCTGCAGTGGCCTCTCCTCTTAGACATCGGGTGAGTGTGCCCCTCTCCCTGGTACCACAGGTCATTAGCCCACCAGGGTCCCTCATCTGCCACCTTCACTGTGAGGAAGAACTGGGGGCCTGAAATGTCGGGGCTCAGTGGGAAAGGAAGGGGTGTCTGCAGAGACAAGGAACTAACTAACGAACAAACAAAACATCAACGGAGGGGTGGGAGCGAGAGCACAGGCGAGACGGTGTTTACCAGCATGCAGCCGGCCCAGATTCCTTCCCTGACATCCTAGATGGCCCCCGAACCTGCCAAGAGTGATCCCTGAGCACAGAGCCAGGAGTAATTCCTGAGCACCTCTGGGTGTGGCCCCCTCCAGAAAAATTAAATGAATAAATGAATAGATGTACCCAGGGATACTCACATTTCTCCAGATTCACTCTGGACCATGTCAACACTCCTTAATTCTCTCCATTGGCCTGGAACACTTAGTATGGGTTTGGGTTTGGGGTCATACCCCATAAGCTCAGGACTGGCTCCTGGCCCGTTGCTCAGCAGTTGTTCCTGGAAGCACGTGGGGGTCCAGGAAGCCTGGATGGACCTGGGGTTTCTGCGTGCCTTTCATGAGCTCCAGCCCTTTGAGCTAGCTCTCTGCACCCATATCCTCAGGGACTTAAAGAGAATTTGGATCCTCTGGGAGCCAGGAAGTTCTCAGGGCCCCACCCGACCTGGTCCTGATTGGTGTGAATGGTGGGGGGGCGGGGGGCTCTGGGACAGATTAAGTGGAGAAGGAACAGCACCAGCTGCTCAGCTGGGCGTGGACACGCCATCCTGGGCCAGCCAAGTGTAGCCGTCCAACCTGCCCTGCCCAGCAGCTTCGAGGATGGCTGGGTTCTAGCACACTGACCAGCTTCAGATCCAGGCCCCCGAACCTGCTATAAACAGGTCCCTGAGTCACTTCTCCCTGCCATTCCGTGTAGACCGGGGGGTGGGGTGGGGGAGAGAATTCTTCCTGACCCCCCAGGTTAATTGCACAAGTCAGAGATGGCATCTGGAGCAAGCTTTGTCAGTGCCCTGATAACTGGTTCTGTGGCATCATTCACTGCCATGCTGGCTGGTTCAGCTTCATTGATTCACCACCATGCTGCTTGGTTCTGCTTCATTCACTCATACTTGTGCTGGCTGGTTCAGCTTCATTCATTCACTGCTGTGTTTGCTGGTTCAGCTTCATTCATTCACCACCATGCTAGTTGATTCTGTTTTATTCATTCACCGCCATGCTGACTGGTTCAGCTTCATTCATTCACTACCGAGTTTGCTGGTTCAGCTTCATTCATTCACCTCCGTGTTTGCTGGTTCAGCTTCATTCATTCACTGCATGCTGGCTGGTTATGCTTCATTCATTCACCACCATGTTGGCCGTTTTTTTTTTTTTTAATGTAGGAGTATTGCTATTTATTCAGCCATTGATTAGGCTGATTGAATTGGGCATGAATTCCACATCGTGTTGGCCAGTTTTGCTGTGATCATTCTCTGCTGTGATTTTTTAGTTCTGCCATGATCATTCATTCATCTTCTGCTTCATCCACTCACTGCCGTGTTGCTGAGGCCGATGCCGGGGTTGGGTGTGCCAAGAGGCGAGTGCTCTGCTCTCTCATTGCCGCCTTCTCTCTGCCCGCAGCCTCGAGAGCCAACGCGTCATCCTGAGAGGGGACAGAAGAGACAGGTGAGGACAGAGGGTCCTGGGGGGCAGGGGCTGCTGGGGGGCACGGGTCCTGTTTTCCTGCAGAGCCCTCTGCCCCCTCCCCCGGGTCTGTAATGACCCCTGTAGCCCGCAGGTTACCTGCCCAGGAGCTGATCCCACCGCTGGTGGGGTGAGAGGAGAGCAGGGGTCCTGAGGGGGGCACTGGACCCCAGGGGTGCCAGGAGGCTCCTCAGGTGCCGCCCTTCACCTTCCTAGTGCCACGGTGGCAGAGCCAGGAGTCACTGACCTTCTGGAAAGCTCTCAACTGGCAACTGTGAACAGCAGTTAGTTCTCAGTGGCCCCTAGGGGTGTCCTGGTGGCCTGGGCATGGGGATGGAGGTGGAAATCTCAGAGGGTGGCCTGGTGACCCCCACAGGGAAGAGTCAGTTCCCCGTCCACGTGTCGAGGGTCAGCGGAGACCTGGGAATGGCTGGGCCTGCTTCTGGCTCAGTCTCCATGCCGGGGCACATTCTGGGTGCTGGAACCCAAAAGAATCAAGGGCCCATGAGTTACGGGGGACAGAGATGGTGGAGGGGCCACGTCCTGCTCCCCCGGCCAGGGTCCCCACAAGCTTCTCACTCCTCCCCGCCCCCTGCTGGCCTGGGACTTGGAGGTTCAGCCTCTAGGGCCCCATCCAGCCCCGAGTTCGAGTTCACGGGCGGATCCTCCAAAGCACACGCTGAGGTTAGAGCAAACGGCCTCCTCTTCCCCCAGGAGCCCCGCCGAGGCTGCTCGATCTTGGTCAGCGCTCCCAATCGGCACCCAGGGCGCAAGGCTCAGTTCTGGTGTCCCCAGGAGCTTCTGGTACTGTCTCAGCCCTGGCTGCTTGGGGCATCCCCTGGGGTGGGGGGTGGGAGGCACACCTGGAAGACTAGGGTGGGGGTCAGGAACCTACACACCGGGAAGCTGGGGAGAGGGAAGGGGTCGGGGTGCTGGGGAGAGGGAAGAGAACCAGGAGAGGGGGCAGGAGCCCCGAGAGAGAGCCCAGCTGTGCTCTGGGACCCTGGCACCCTGTAGGTCCCCTTGAGGATTTTGGCCCTAGCAGGGTGTCCTGGGGGATGGGAGGGTCCTGGGGGATGGGTGGGAGGGTCCTGGGGGATGGGTGGGAGGGTCCTTTCCGCGTGCAGAGGCCCCAGGAACGAGTGTGCTGTGTTGTGGGGGCAGGCGAGGGCCAGTGCAAGGCAGGGCAGATCCATCCCCATCGGCCTATGGGGCACTGGGTGTCAGGGGCGCTTTCCACAGAGGAGGGGGAGTCAGCCTGCCCTGCAGGGAGGATGATGGGGGCAGAGTGGAGTGGGCGGGTGAGCGCAGCGACTTGCAGGGAGGGGCTGGAGGCTGCGGGGAGGGTGGGACTCAGCTGGTGTACTGGAGGGGCTGGCGGGGGGGGGGCTTTGAGGGGGCCTTTCTGACCACCCGCCTGCCCGCAGCCTCGAGGAGTGCCGCCTGGAGCCCTCCAACCTACGCCTTCTGTGTGAAGCTCTGGAGCCGTGCCCAGGGCCGCTGGAGGTCAGGTAGGAAGGAGGGGCTGCCTGCACGCCTGTCCAGCACCCCAGAAGGGGCAACTGTTATCTCTTCCTGGCCCACTCCGCAGCCCCCAACCCCACTGCCCCATGGGGGAATCCCTGGACCTTGAGTCGAAGGTTCTGGTGTCCCAGCTCAGATACTTCCCCGCTCCTGCCTAAGGGCCTCACCTTCCCGTCCCTGTGCCTTGGGGCCCTGGAGCCCCAACCCGGCTGCCCACCCGGGCCTGCCGTGCTGGCTGGGAGCCCACTACAAAAAGCCCCTCCTGGGGACCCTCACTCCACCCAGAGCAGCTGACCCACCAGCAGGGGCTGCCCTGGACAGCAGGGGGCTGGTGGTCTCGGACAGAAGGGCCGGATCTCAGCTCTGTCACTGCAGTGTCTGTGCCAGGCCCGGCCCCTTGTCCTTCTGCTGCCGTGGTGGTCATCACAGTACCACAGTCCCTTCGGAGAAATAGCTCAGTACAGAGGCACATACATGCTTCACGTGTGGGAAGCCAGGGCTTGGAGGGTTGGGTTGGTTTTGTTTGGGGGTCACAGCCAGCTGTGCTCAGGGCCGACTCCTGGCTCTGCACTCAGGGGTCACTCCTGGCGGGGGCTCAGGGGGCCCTATGGGATGCCTGGAATGGGACTGGGGTCGGCTGTGTGCGAGGAAAAACCCCTCCCCGCTGTGCTGTGGCTCCTTCTCATTCTTCTCGTGACTGTGTTAGTGGTTTTGATAGAGAACAGACAGGTACGGTCTAACGGGGGCTTGTGGGTCTGAGGGGTGAAGACCTCCTTGTCCTACCTCAAAGGCACACACTAGGGACTCAACTGACCGTGGGCCCATGGCTGGGTCCCAGGTTCTGTTTTCTCCCCTGTAAAGCCCCATGCAGGGAGGGGCTCCCCAGAGCTCAGGAGGCCGCACCACTGGGTAATCTCCACCCCCAGGCCAGTGATTGGATGTGAGGGCCCAGGGACACTGGCAGCTCGGGCCCTGCAGGTCTGGGCTTACCCACAACACCCCAGCGGTGCTCAGGGGCCTTGTGGTGCCACGTGTTAGGCAAGTGCCTTAACCCCGTCCTACTCCTTTAATACCGTTACTGTGTTTGGCATATCGAATACGTCACGGGAAGCTTGCCAGGCTCTGCCGTGCAGGCGAGATACTCTCGGTAGCTTGCTGGGCTCTCTGAGAGGGGCGGAGGAATCGAACTCGGGTCGGCCATGTTGGCTGCGTGCAAGGCAAACGCCCTACCGCTGTGCTATCGCTCCAGCCGGTAAAATTACTTTTTTTAACAGAAAGAATTTTATTCTCGAAACTTCCAAACATACATAAAAAATAATAGAATGACTGCACTCATTTGTGGAATATAAAATAACATAATATGAGACTGACATGCAAGGACAGTAGACACAAGGGCCAGGAATATTGCCCCAGAGTTGGAAGCCTGTCTCAGGAGCTGGGGGAAAGGTAGCTGGGATAGAGAAGGGATCTCTAAGACAATGATGGTTGGAGGGATCGTTTGGGATGGGAGATGTGTGCTGAAAGTAGATAAAGGACCAAACATGATAGCCTCTCAGGGTCTGTATTGCAAACCATAATGCCCAAAAGTAGAGAGAGAGTATGGGGAAAACCGTCTGCCGCAGAGGCAGGGGGTGGGTTGAGAAGTGGGGTGGGTATAATAGGGATCTTGGTGGTGGAAAATGTGCACTGGTAGAGGGATGGGTGTTCGATCATTGTATGACTTTCAAACATGAAAGCTTTGTAACTGTATCGCATGGTGATTCAATAAGAAAGAAAGAAAGAAAGAAAGAAAGAAAGAAAGAGAGAGAGAGAACTTTTTTAAGTGAACTTAAAAAAAATAGAAGCAACCTTAGTTCCCTCCAGGTAATATCTACCTAGGACCTCTTGACCCCATGAGCACATATGCACACCCACACATGTTATTTGGAATAATTTCCCAGGCACCTTATCATTTCAACTAAGAGAGATTTGTCATGTGTGTCGCTGAAGAGAAAATCTCTTGGGACCAGAGAGATAGCTCAGTGGGTGGGCACAATGCTTTGCACCCAGGAGGCCGAGGTTTAAGCCCTGGCACTGCATTCTCCCCTGAGCACTGCTGGGAGTGACCGCCGAGCACAAGGGTAGTCCCTGAGCACTGCCAAGTGTGGCCACAAAACAAACCCCTATAAGAGATCGGAGCTCTGTTTCCTAACATGTCCACAGAACCGCCCCAGACTTAAAGTCTCCTTGTCATGGTAGACATGCGAACATGGTCCTTGTTCAGTTGCTTCTGCAGGTTGCTCACATGGATTCTCACAGGGTTTGTGCATCCATGCCTCTCTCTCTCACTCTTCTCTGAACTTGGAGGGGGGGGTGCTTCACGTTCTCCAAGCGCCCCCCTCTACAGGCTTGATGGGAGTGTGGGCTGTTTCTGGGTATTTTTGTAACAATATAGCCAATGCCGAAAATAACATAAAATAAAATAAAAGTGCTTCAAAGGCCCCAAGAGATAGTGCAGCTGGTAGAGCATTTGCCTTGCACACAGCTGACCCAGGTTTGATTCCCGTCACCCCATATGGGTCCCTGAGCCTGCCAGGAAAAAAACCCTGAGCACAGAGCCAGGAGTAAGTCCTGAGCACTTCAGGGTGTGGCGCCCAAACAAACAACAGAAGAAAGTAAGAAACAATCCCCGTGTCCCAACCGGAACCCACAGCTCTGTGCATTTGGGGCCTGGGGGGAGGCGTGGAAGGGGGGGGACACCTTTGCAGATGCGCCCCTCAGAGGAGGCCCCTGCGCCCCAATGCCCGAGACACCCAGGCTGGGGTAGAGGAAGTTTCGGCCTGTGCCGCCTCCAGCTGCCCCCTCCCGCGCCCCCACGCCCCCCTCCCATTCTTCTCCATCCCCAGAGAGCCGGAGGAGGGTCTCTGCACCTCCCGCAGCGAAGACCCTCACTGGGATGCTTCCGGCATGTTCCCGAGTACAGTCCTCCTGTGTCTGCAGGCAGACACCTCAGGGACCCTGCAGGGTGGGAGTCGGGGTGGGGTGGTGGCCCCGGCGTGGGCCCCCTGGGCTGCCCCAGACTCACACAGACTCTCTTCCAGACTCTCCTGCCAGGACCTGAGCAGCCAGAGCCTGGAGACGCTGCTGCAGTGCCTGCCACAGCTGCCCCAGCTCAGCCTGCTGCGGTAACCCGCCCTCCACGCCCTGCACCACCGTCCTGCCCGGCCCGCCCCTGCCCTCCCTTCTCTGCCCTGCTCTCTGCCCTCCCTCCTTCTGAAAGCGCCTCTGCCTCCAACTCCTCCCACCACCCTCTGGGACAGTCACTGGACCCCTGTGGGCCTCAGCTTTGCTGTCTGACCAAGTCCCCACCCCCACTTCCCGCCTGGCGTTGGGGGGTCAGGACCATCTCTCCAGCCGTGGTTGTCAGTCTTCATGCTCAAACCGGGGGCGGGGGAAAAGTAGGCTGCAGAGAAAAGCAACACTCAGGAAAACTTTAGGGGCTCAGGGTGGGACCACGCGCTGTGTTTGTAGGAGCCCCGGGTTCGATCCCCTCCTCCCCGAAGAGTCTTTCTATATTAATGCTTATCACAGTAACACGGCACGATCGCGGCATCCTGTGCGTTAAACAGGAATGACTTTTCGTGGATCTGCAAGAAGTTTCTGTTGCCCTCTGCCTCCATGGGCACCTCCCCACCCCACCCAGCTCTGGCCCAAGGCCCCGGGGTGGAAAGCCACCACAGAATGGGAAATCCTTCTCCCACCTCAGAAAGGTCGCCCCGTCCTGAGAGGGCCCTCCCAGAGGTAGCCAGGAGCGCGTGACATACCCGCCTCCAAAGGTCACCCCCATCTCTTACCAGGAGCATTTCGGCAGCATCTCCCGAAGCATTCAAAGCTGCTTTCTAAATTCAGCTCGGACCAGCTAGAATTTATAAAGGATTTACTTTAAATATTCTCCTAACGGGGGGGGGGGAGGGGGGGGGCGGGGGTGCAAGCAGCTGCAGCTGAGATGGAAAAATACAAGAAATTAAGCCATACCGTTAATAACAGCCCCGGAAATGCCCATGCCGAGGAGCTGGGTGTGTGTGTGAGGACCCCGTCACTCCAGGATCTTGTTGGCCCCTGAGTCCTGCTTGGGAGGTGAGACATTTCAGAGGTGACCAAATAGGGGGGGAGCGTGGGTCAGCCCCGGCCATACCTGCCGGGGGAGCGGGCCCGAAGGGCGTCCTCCATCAGGACAGCTACAGCTTAAAGCGAGCACAGAGCCGGGAGACGCCCAAAGGCTGTGCACCAGGTTCGAGTGCTGCAGCCCGCACACCCTGGGCCCCTCTGAGCACTGCCAGGAGTGACTCCTGAGCACCAAACCAGGAGTATTCTCGAGTACTTCCAGGGATACCCCCAAAATTAACCACAATAATAATAGGAGCAGAGGGGCCCAAAATAGTAGTACAGCGGGTAGGACGTTTGCCTTGTACGCGGTTGATCTAGGTTCAATTCCCGGCATCCCATAGGGTCCCCCAAGCACCTCCAGGAGTAATTCCTGAGTGCAGAGTCAGGAGTAACCCCTGAGCATCGCCGGGTGTGACCCAAAAAAAGCAAAATTAATAATAATAATAATAATAACAGGTAAAAATCAGAGAGCTACAGGGTACTAATCCCTGTCAGAGAGAGAACAGAGAACAGAGTTGGAACATCTCTAATTTCTGGGTCCCGATGTCTGGATTCAACAGAGGGGATGAATATTCCCACCTGGCCTTGCATGTGATCCCTAGTTCACTCCCTGACCCTGACTGTGGACTCCCCAGTGACCTCTGAGCACAGCCAACTGTGCCCCCCCCCAAAAAAAAAAGCTAGCACTTGCATTCGGTGTGTCGGGCCTGGGGAGTCCTCGCCACAAAGCCTTGTCCAGTCCGAATCTCGCTTATGCCAAAAAGCTCCCCTCCCCTAAGTCCCGCCCCCATCAGCAAGACCTGTGGTGGTGACGGGTTCCATGCTGGGCATCACACAGGAGGCGATTAAACCCTCCCAGCGCCCTGAGAGAAAGGCACATTACGACGAACCCCGTTTCCGTGCAAGCAGACTGAGGCTCAGAGAGCTTGGGTGGCTCATCCAAGGACACACAGCCAGTCAGCAGAACTGCAATCAGACTCCAAGGGCTCCTGATCCCCCAAGCAAGCCCCTACTGGTCATCTTACGCCCCTGCTTTCTTCCCCGTCGCCTGGCTGCCCTGCCCAGCTAACCCCATCCTTCAGGTCCTGCCTCTCTAAGACTGCCCCCATCCCCCACCCCACCCCCCACCCCCGACTTGGCCGGTTCTCCTACGTGGCTCCGTCCTGCTGACGCAGGGCCCTGTCCTCCCTTGTCAGACTGAACCTGGCAGAGGGCCTGTCACCATGGATCCCCATCTCGCTGGCCAACCTCCTCAGCCTGGACCCACGCGTCCAGAAGGTGGATCTAAGGTGAGCACTTAGTAACGGGGCTACCCTCAAGGTTTACAATAGTGGGTGTGCGGGGCGGGGGTAGGGGGAGGTGACTGCCCCGCAGACGTCCTGCCCCCGTGCTCTGGGGTGGCTGGCCCACCGCGGTCTCTGCTCTAGGTCCCTACGGCACTTGACCCTGCACTTCCGGTCCATCGAGGAGCAGGAAAGCGGGTGCTACTGGTACGTCCCCGGAGCCATGCCCTGGCAGTCAGTGGGCCTTGGGGTGGCCCGAGCAGAGGATATAAGGAGAGGAACATTGCCTCATTTCCTGCAGGGGTGGGGGGTGCGGGCAAGCTGGGTCCAGGATTGTCCCGCGTCTGCTGGTCTCCAGTCTGTGCCCCCCACTCCCCTACCCCTGCCTCCACCTTTCTATCCCAGCCCCACCCCAGCCCCCCGGGCTCCCCCCTCAACTTCAGCAGTGGGTGCGGGGAACGCAGCCAGGCAGGGTGTTTGCAGGGTCCATCGGGGATGGTCGCAAGCACAGCGTGTCCCAGCCCTGCAGGGCTGCGCTGGTGGCCCTGGACACAGGGGAGAGGCCGGAGACAGGCAGCCTGGTGGGTCCCCTGGGATGTCGAGGGGCTTTCTGGGAACTTCTGTTCCCATTCGCAGAGACCCTGGGCCCGGCCCTTCTCTGCTGCTCCTCCTCCACCACAGTGGCGGAATGACGAACTCCCAGGAGCTCATCTTGTTTGCATACCTGCAGAGCCCCATTCTAGCACCTTCTCCAGCCCAGGGACCTACAAGCTTCTCCTGCAAATGGTCTGATCCTACACGCTGGGGATGGTGCTACCCCCTCATCCCCCCCAACCCCCAGTTCTGTGCATCTGTGCATCTGTGCATCTCTGCCGGTGTGGCCTGAAAGCAGGAAGGAGTCGCCGCAGTGCAGGCCCGGAACTGGAGTCAAGTATTTTCTGATTCACCGTCAGCTGCTGGCGGGCCTCAGCCCCTCCTCCGGCCGTGTTCTGTGCCTCCACGCAGGCCTTTCAAAGACAGACGAGTGCCAGCTTTAGCAGAGCCCTCGGCCAGGGCAGACTCCCCTTCTCTTCCCATGGTCCACCCCCCAAGCCTGCCCAGTGCCACAGTTCTCTAGCTTGAGCTGGAGAAAGTCCCCTGAACCGCTGAGCCCTGAGAGTTTCGGCTTCAGTCTGAGCCGGGTTCCTGGAATCAGCCCTCAGCCTGTCACTCAATTCTCAAAGGGACTCTCCTGTCACGCGTGGGGCACAGCCCTTGAGGAACGTGCCTGCTGGCTGCCCACAGCGGGTGGGGTCGGGGGAGCCAAGGAGACTGGGATTGGGGCCAGAGCGGTAGCACAGCGGGTAGGGCGTTTTTGCCTTGCACGCGGCCGACCCAGGTTCGATCCCCAGCTTCGCATATGGTGCCCTAAGCACTGCCACAACCCCTAAGCACCCCTGAGTGTGACCCAAAGAGAGAGAAAAACAAAAAAAAAGGAGACTGGGCCCTGCCAGAGAATCCCACTGGTGGAGACCAGCAGGGCTGGGTCAGCGCTGGACAGGTGGGGACACTCAGCATCCCTTCTCTGCCGCTCCCTCCTCCAGCCGGTTCACAGACTGCAGCCTGAGCCCGGAGCACGTGGAGACGCTGTGCATGTTGCTGAGCAAGTGTGAGGACCTCAAGGAGCTGGAGTGAGTGGGCAGGAAGAGGGAGGTGTGTGCCTGTGTACCGGGCATGTGTGCGCAGAGCCGTGTGTGTAGCAACATACATGCACATTGTGTTGCACACGCATGCCGTGTGCACATTACTGTGTACTGTGCGTGCACGTGTGTGTGCATGGGCACATGTGTGCTGTACGTGCATGTACATTGTATATTTTGTGTACTGTGCACGCACACGTGTGCACCTCTGCGTGCTGCCTCTGTGTACATATGCATGTGCACGTGTGTGTATGTGTGTGCATGTTGTGCGAAGTGTACATGAACACATGTGCATGTGTGTACATGTGTGCAGCTGTGTGTGCGTGCACTTGTGTGCCTGTGCATACATGGTGAGGTACAGCGACAGGAGGTTGCTGGTGGCATCAGTAGCCGTGGTTGGTGCTGGCACAGTCGTGGCCTGAAGGTGGCGTTGGCCATGGAGGGGATCGTGTCCATGCGGCCTGGGCAGCTGAGACTGAGAACAGTGAGGAGTCGCTGCCCACGGGGGCACCCCTGACCCTGCCTCCTCACCTCTTGCAGCCTCTCTGCAAACCAGCTGGGAGACACCGGGTTCAGGGCCCTCATGGCGCACCTGCCCCAGATGCCGCTGTCGGGCTTGCTGGAGTAAGTGACCGCAGCACCGCTGCTGACCAGCCCTGGGCCCAGAGCTCCCAGGGGCCTCTTCTGATGGGGGGTGGTGGGAAGGGGTCTTCTTCCCATGAGAGCAACCCGCCCGCCCCTGGCCTCCTTCCTCCCCGGTCACTGCCCAGGCTGGCCAGAGCACTCACCAGCAGTAGGAGGGACTGTCGGGGCCCACCGCGTGAGGGCGGGGGCACGGGTGCTCGGCTGTCCCGGCCCCCAGCGCCATGCTCCCCCCGGCCCAGCTGGGGAGAGACAGCCGTGGAGAAGCCCCACAGCAGAGAGCATCCCTAGAATGTCACCTCACCCCCGGCCTGTCCCTCCAGGGCAGCTGGCATGGTGCAGGGCCTGGGGCCACCCTGCCACATGGGACAGTGGCTCTGGTGTCACCCCCTGGGCCCCTGGGACCCTCCTCTTGGCCGCAGCCCCCCCTCCCCGGCCCCTCCTGACCTCCTTCTCCTGCAGTCTCAGTCGGAATGGCCTCTCGCAGGAAGCTGTCCTGGGCCTGCTGCACGCTCTGCCTGCCTGCCCACGTGTGCGGGAGGCCACCGTGAGGTAAGAAGGGCCGGGCCGGCCACTGGGAAGCAGCTCTCAGCACTGCAGCCCTCTGACCATGTGACGGTTTCATCCTCTGATGTGTGGGTGCTGGGGGCACCAGGGGTAGGGAGCGGTGGGGTCTCCTTGGTGGGGGTCCCTCTCCCTTGGGCCTCAGGCTCCTGTCCCATCGCTGTCTCTCTGCAGTCTGAGCTCTAGCAGCTTCCAGATCCACGTGGGCCCACGGGAGGAGGCGGGGAAGACACTGAGGTAACTTGGGGTGCGTCTGCGGGACGGGGCAGGGGTGGAGGCTGACGCCGGGGCAAACCTGGGCCTCTTGGAGCGGCCAAGCAGCTGCCAGGGTTTGCACCTCCAGCTGCCCCAGCACCCCCACACCTCCAGTCCTCGGGGGTCTTGGCCTTCACACCATCTCATGCCCCTTGGCCCAGCCCTGCCATGGAGCCAGGGGATGGCCCAGCCCTGTTGTGGCCTTGGACATGTGACAGAACCTCTCGGTGCCAGTTTCCGTTTGCAAAGTGGGACGAACAGCAAGACCCCTTGGGGTTCTTGTGCATGTGATGGGGGCCTTCCCCTCCGGCCCATGAGGGGGGCAGCGACATTTGTCCTTGCACCTGGCTGGGCTGTCCCTACTCTGTCCCTGTCCCCTGCCTGGGCGCTCTGCACGGGTTTGACCCAGTGCGTCTACACTGGGTCTTACTCCGCCTGCATTCATGGCTCACTCTGACCCACACTGACCTGCTGCCCTGGCCAGGCCCCTCTGAGCAACCACCCCTACTCTGGGCACACGGTCCCCCACTGCCTGACTGGGCCACCCCTGAGAGGGGCACCCGGGGGCTCCCCATGGCACGGGAGAAATTTCACGTTCCTCAGTTTGTTTCATCTGTTACATTCTCACACCTATTCCTCCCCACACCATAGCGTGGACACACACACACATATACATACATACACACATGCACATGCACACATACACACGCACATACACACATATACACACAAACACACATATGCACATACACACACATACACACACCTCCCAGGGCAGTAATTGCCTCCTTGGCCTTTTCCTGACCTTTGTGGAGTCCCCCATAGGCCCTGAGAAAGAAGTGGCCACTGGTTCCCACGACCTCAGCCTCTGCCCTTTGCCCTCTGCCCTTTGCCCTCTGTTTTTCACCCTCTGCTCTTCACCCTCTGCCCCTTCATCCTCAGGTTGAGCCAATGCAGCTTCCGGCCAGATCACGTGCCCAGACTGGCCAGCAGCCTGAGCCAGGCCTTACAGCTGACAGACATCACGTGAGTGACCAGGTCCAGTCCCGGGGCCCACCAAGGATGGGGCTCCCTGCCAGTCCGCCCTGGTCACCCCACTCTGTCCCCAGGCTGACCCACTGTGACCTGGGCCCGGAGCAGCTGGCCACGGTCCTGCGCCTGGTGAGGAGGCCGCGGGGACATCTGAGCCTCAGGTACGGCTGGGCGGGGTTTCTCCTTGGGTCACGGCGCCCATCACCTCTGACCTCCAAAGCCCCGCCCCGGACACAGAGCCACCTGCCACCTGTCTGTTTGTCTCAAGACCCCCCCCCCCCCGCCCCCAGCAGAGAGGATCCGCGGCCCAGAGAGGGCCGTGCTGGAGGGTTTCTGAGCAAAAGAGAGTTGAAGGATCCCTGCCCAGGGCTCCTTGTCCAGACCCTGGTATGTCTGTTCGTGCCCTGTGACTGCTTCAGAAAAAGGAGAAAAGGGCCAAAAAGCTAGAGCGAGGGCCGGGGAGAGACTGCAAAGGGCTGGCGCACAGGCTTTCACACACAGAGGCCCAGGTACCACATGGTACCACATGGTCCCCCAAGTACGTCCCAGAGCACTGAGCCCGGAGTAGCCCCTGAGCACTGCTGGCTGTGGTCAAAAAAAATTTTTTTAACAATAATGCAGAGACAATAACTCATACTCTTATCACTTGACATCACTGTGTGTCACTGTCCTCCGTTGTTCATCCATTTGCTCGAGCAGGCCCAGTAACGTCTCCATTGGAGACTTTGTTGTTACTGTGTTTGGCATATCGAATACTCTCGGTAGCTTGCCGGGCTCTCCGAGAGGGGCGGAGGAATCGAACTCGGGTCGGCCATGTTGGCTGCGTGCAAGGCAAACGCCCTACCGCTGTGCTATCACTCCAGCCCATCACTTTGACATATGTTCATATTTTTGTACTTATTTTCATGCGTTCCTTTTTGTTTCGGTTTCTAATTTTTGGTTGAAGTGGTTTAAAATCAGCTATAAGGCCAGAGCGAGAGTACAGCAGGCAGAGTGCTTGCCTTGCACGTGGCCAACCAGGGTTCCATCCCCGGCACCCCATATGGTGCCACAAGCACCACCAGGAGTGATCCCTGAGAGCAGAGTCAGGAGTAACCCCTGAAACCAACTGCCGAGTGTGCCCTCCCCTCACTGCAAAAATAAAATTTACTTTCTATCCTTTTTTGTGGAGGAGGGGAGTTGTAATACTTGGTGACGGGGGCTGCTTTTGGCACAGTTCAGGGGATGCTCCCAGATGTGCTTGGGTACCACAGATGCTGGGGAATGAGACCTGGGCGCCTGCATACAGAGCCCACTCTGGCCCCTGGAGCCCCCTAGGGAGATATCACAGGATATGTCAGATATAAGTGTCCCACCCCAAACACTTGGATACAAAACTTCTTATTCTGAGTATAATATGCACCCATTGGAGCTTCTGAAAGAAACTAAAAAAATAGTCCTTTGGGGGTTGCAGCAATAGCACAGCGGGTAGGGCATTTGCCTTGCACACAGCCAACCCGGGTTCGATTCCCAGCATCCTATATGGTCCCCCAAGCACTCCAGGAGTAATTCCTGAGTATTACGAAGCCAGGAGTAATCCCAGGGCATCACTGGGTGTGACCCAAAAAGAAAAAAATAAATAAATTAATTAATTAATTAATTAAAAGTCCTTTGAAAGGGTTAGAGCAATAGCACAGCGGTAGGGCATTTGCCTTGCACACAGCCAACATGGCCGACCCGAGTTCGATTCCTCCGCCCCTCTCGGAGAGCCCGGCAAGCTCCCGAGAGTATCTCGCCCGCACGGCAGAGCCTGGCAAGCTCCCCGTGACGTATTCGATGTGCCAAACACAGTAACAAGTCTCACAATGGAAACATTACTAGGCCCGCTCGAGCAAACCGATGAACAATGGGAGGACAGTGACAGTGACCAGTGACAGTCCTTTGAAAAATACTCAACAGGATGGGGCTGCAGAGAGAGTGCAGGAGTTCAGACACTTGCCCGGCATGCCCTGTACACAGTTCACCCTAAGTAGATTCACACCTGGTTCCCTGAGCATCTCCAGGAGTGATCCTGAACACAAAGCCAGGAGTAAGCCCTGAGCACAGTCAGGTGTGGCCCACAAATGCCCGCCAACAAAAGTATTTTTTAAAACTTCAACATTACTTTAAAATATTTTAACAGCCTGGGGGCTGGAGAGATAGCACAGTGGGTAGGACGTTTGCCTTGCACGTGGCTGACCCAGGTTTGATTCCCAGCATCCCATAGGGTCCCCCAAGCACCGCCAGGAGCAATTCCTGAGCGCATGAGCCAGGAGTAACCCATCAGCATCGCTGGGTGTGACCCCAAAAATAAAAATAAATTAATTAATTAATTAAATAAAATAACAAGAGCCCCGACCCCCACCCCACCCCCACCGTCCCACTGCTTCTAATCCCCGGCCCCTCTCTTCATGCTTCTTCTGTGATAGCGTGACGGAGCCGTGGGTGGACAGGACCAAGGTGCCTGTCCCACTCGAGGTCTGTGCCCAGGCCTCAAGAAACATCACTGAGATAAGGTGAGTGTCAGGGGGGCGCTCAGAGCTGTCTACCTTCTTCCCACTGGGCCCCCCATCTTTCCTCCTGTGGCTCACGGCTGCGTTGTCGGGGTCCCAGGATGGCTGCAGGCTGGGGGCTGGGGGTGCCAGCTGGGCCCTACCTAGGCTCCGGCAGAGGACATGGTCGGGGCCCACACCAGAACTGGCTCCCACGTGGCAGCCGAACACAGCGCATTGTGGAGGCCAAGGAGATACTCACATCCCCCCTACCCCCCCATTCCCCTCCAGCCTCGACGGGTTCCAGCATCAGCTCCGCCTCCAGCTGGAGTTTCCTGGCCTGGAGAGCCCGGATTCCTGCAGGTGGGACAGGGCCGGAGCCTCAGGCAGGGGAGGATGAGGAGGGGGGTGTGGGGGGGGAAGGTTGCCAACCAAGCCTGGGAGGTCTGGGCCCACCTGTGTCCCCGTCTCTGTGCCAATCAAGTTCAATTCCTCCAGTACCACCGTGCTCAGTTCTCTAGTACCTCCATGCTCAGTCCCTCCAGCACTTAGTGGAACTTAGTGGAACTAAGTGGAACTAAGTTCCTCCAGTACCTCCATGCTCAGTCCTTCCAGCACCACCCCCACCATGATCCTCAGATCTCGGGGCTTTGTGCAGATACTTCGGGTGCTGGACATGTTCTCTCCTCCCCTCTCCTCTCTCCTCCTTCACTCAGTTAACTCTTCCCTCACCCTCAGGCACCCATTCAGAGCCCACCCCCAGACTCAGCCCGGGCCTCCTATTTGTCACTCCTACCGATGCTCGTCGAATCCATACAGCACATTTTGGGGATAAAGCGTTTCCCTGGTGTGAATTCAAGCAGGATGTTCGCATTCTGGGATCAGCCCCAGCTCACCCCCTTGGCTGGGTTCCCTTGTATGGTCAGCAACATGCACAGCAGTCCCAGCTGCCCCCAGGGACCCTCCTTCACTTCCCACCACTGAACAGACCCTGGGACACTCTCATTTTTTTACCCCCATGAGGTCAACTCCTCGCAGGCAGAAACTGAGTCCACGGTACTGACCCAGCGGGGGGGGTAGGGGTGGGCTCAGAAACTCCCTGTCCACCTCTAGGCCGGCTGACTACGAGGCTGAGACTCATCCCAGCCTTCTTTCCGGGCAGCTGTGGAGGGTATGCTCCAGGCTGCGGCAGCTCAGGTTAGCACCTCAGGCCCCGGGTGGTGGCCCCAGGGATCCCCCCAGGTCACATGAGGGAGGCTGTGGGCCCTGGGGCTGAAGAAGGAGGAACAGGGCCGGGAGAGGCCCTGGCATCTGGCATCTCCCTTCCCTGGATGTGAGCACTGGAGGGGCTCGCGGGGACCAGCAGGTAGAGCCCTGCCCACTCGGCCCACTCGGTGGTACCTTCCCATTCCCCCGCCTCTGTGTGTGTGTGTGTGTGTGTGTGTGTGTGTGTGTGTGTGGTGGGGAGCCCCGGGCCAGGCCCGACCTGACCCTCTCTGCTGGGTCAGCCTGTCGCAGGTGGTGCTCCGTGAAGCCGACTGTCAGCTACTGGGATTTCTGCTGCCACCCTCGGGGCTGAGGAGCTTTCGGTACCTGCCCACCGCCACACTTCCTGTCGCCCTCGCCCTTTCACCTGGGAACCCCCTGAGCCTTTGGCGGTTCTTGTCCCGGTGTCAGTAGGGTGGCTGCACAGTGGCGCTTGCTAGCTTCCACGCCCACCAGCCGCCTCCTCCAGGCAGGCATCCAATGCCTGTGGAATTGGAACCCACCCAGCTCTGAGATGGGGGGCTTAATTAAATTTAGATGAAGATGAGGAGTCTGTGGCCACCCTCAGCCCTCCACCCCTCCAGTGTGCAAAGTCCCTACCAAGCAGTTCTGGATTCAGGGACATCCCTGACCCGTGCTCCAGGGTGGGAGAGAGTCCCAGAGGGCCCACCCCCACGTGCCCCCTGAACCCCCTCCCCACCCCACCTCCCTGCCCTCTACCATCCTCCACTGACCGGGCTCCTGCTGGAGCTGCTGACCTTTGACCCCCCACCAGGTTGACCTCGAGCTTCGTCACCCCCCAGGGCCTGGCCCCCCTGGTGTCCACTCTGAGCCGCTGCCACAACCTAGAGGAGCTGGAGTGAGTAGCTGGGAGGCAGGGACAGCCTTGGGGATGGGAGAGGACAGCCCGGGCTGTGGGCAGGAGCCTGGGCCCGGGACTCCAGCCCATGACTTTCTTCCTGGCGCCTCAGGGTGTGGCCCAAGGCCCCCGTGCTCCCGCCCTTCTCTGCACTAGCATTAGCCGGGTGAGAAGGGGCTCACCCGCCTTCTCCACCCACGCGGGCTGGGGTCCAGGGAGGGCAGTAGGGCCGAGGGGCTGTGTCCCCGGTGGGGGCTTCCTCCTGACGCGGCCCTCCCCTGGGGGCCACCTCATCTTAGCTGGCCAAGGAGCGTGTGCTCCGGGGGGGAGGGGGGCGGGCGGGAGCAGGCAGGCGTCTCAGTGCTGGACTGAGTCTCTCCTCACGACCCCTGCACCCCCCCCCCCACAGTGTGTCTAGCAGTGAGATCTCTGGAGGAGACACACAGGCGCTGCTGGAGGCATTAGAGGCCAAGTGCTGGCTGAGGAGGCTGGAGTAAGTGCCCGCGGCGCAGGGGTGAGGGATGAGCCTACGAACTCCCGGATGGACCCAGGGTACCCCCCCCCCCCCGAGACCTTTCTCTGTGCTTGATTCAAGCACAGAGACGATCCAAGCCAGCCGTGTTGGCGCCTGGCACTGAAAGGGGGTTGGTGGTGTTGGGCGACCATAAGGTGATGGGGAGCGAACCCCGGGCCCCCCACATATGGGTGCTGTGCCTCTGAGCAGCATCCTGCTTTCTGTCTGGCTCTGACACATTCCTGGAACTGTGATGCTTGCTGGGGCGGATCTTAGGACGGTGGTGATACAGCTGGAAGCCACTCATGGTGCTGGGGGGGTGCAGATGGCAGAGCTACCGGGACCCTGCTCGGCACACATAGGGCACAGGAGGCTTGAACGCATCACCACTTGCTTGCAAGGCAGGCAGGCGAGCCCTCTAAGCGCTGACACCAACCCTCCAGGCCCCCGATGCTGCCGTTTCCTGGTGCGTGATCTCGTGTGTGACTTCCGCGCCTCAGAGTTTCTCGTCTGTAAAGTGGGCTGGTAACAGACCCACCTCTCAGGACGGCCCTGAGTG
The DNA here is from genome assembly GCF_029834395.1 of Sorex fumeus. Lineage (NCBI taxonomy): Eukaryota > Metazoa > Chordata > Mammalia > Eulipotyphla > Soricidae > Sorex > Sorex fumeus. The sequence continues at coordinate 39,111,799 of NW_026606179.1, forward strand.
CAGTGTTGGCCCCTAGTCTAGGCTCGCGTGGGGCTGCTCTGGTCTCCGGGCCCGGAGCGACTCAGAGCATGGAAACACCATCCCGTGAGCTTCACTTGGGTGGGGAGAAGTCTTCATTTGGTTTTTGCTGCAGCTGTTTGGGTTTCTTGGTGGACTGGTTAGTCTGGGGTGGGGGTGGGGGGGCACGCCCAGTGGTGCTCGGGGCTTGCTCCTGATTCTGTACTCAGGGCTCTCTTCTGGGGATGGCAGGGACTGAACCTGTCCCCACTCTGCCATCGCTCCATTGGGTTGGACAGGGCCGTCCTAGTCTGTAGGCTTGGTGCTGGCTAAATAGAGCACTGCTGAACCCTGGAGCCCCAGCCCCCCGCAGGGCGGGTCTCCCCTGTGCACTCTGACCCTGGCCTCTCCCGCAGCCTCAGCCACCAGCACCTGAGCAGGCCCGCCCTGGCCACACTCCTCCCGGCCCTCAGTCACATGACCCTCCTGCGGAGCCTCCGGTGAGTGACCCCTTGGGAGTGGGCCGGGATCCTAGGAGGTGGCTTGGGGCTTCTGTCTCGGGCCTGTGCCCATCACACATGCCACCAGCTGCCACCTGACCAGAGAGAAGTGAGCCAAGGGGTCACCCCAAGTGCTCGCATGGACTCTCTTCACGAGTCCATGGGTCATGGCGTTTCCAGCAAGCTGGTCTCAGTTCTGGGGAGGGGCTAGAGTTTGACCCCGTGACCTCGATGCCCCTACATGCCCCTGGACACACATACAGCATGTACTTTCCCCATATGACTGTCCAGTTCCCATGAGTACCACACACATGCAGTGGAAAGGGAGGGGAAGAGAAAGAAGAGGAGGGAGAGGAGGAGGGAGGAGAGGAAGGAGGGAGAGGAGGGAGCGAAGGAGGGAGGGGGAAGAGGGCAGGAAGGAGGGAGGGGGGAGAGAAGGGAGAAGGGAGGGGAAGAAGGAGGGGTGGAGGATGGGGAGGAGGGAGGGGTGGAAGATAGGGAGGAGGGAAGGAGGGAGGGAGGAGGAAGAAGGGGAGGAAGGAGGGGAAGAAAGAGGGGAGGAAGGTGGGTTGGAGGGAATAGGAAGGAGGGGAGGAGGGAGAGGAGGAGGGCAGGGAGGAGTGAGGGGAGGAGGGAGGAAGAGGAGGGGAGGCGGGCAGGGAGGAGGGAGATCCCAGAGTCTGGGGAGCAGGGCTAGCTCGGGTCACCCAGGCACCTGATAAAATGCACCTTTGAAGCAAACCGCAGGGAGGGGGAGGCGACATGAGCCCTCGGCAGGGTCCCTCGGTTTTGTTTCTTCCTTCTCCCACTCCCAGAGGAAAGAGAAGACAGAGCGTGGGGTCCAGGGCCATGGCCCCTCTGCGTGGGGTAGGACACGAATGTCCCTGGGAAAGTCCTGCTGGAATTGCTGATGGGAAATCAAAGTTGGGGGGGGGGCTGGAACCCCCTGCAGAGCTGGCCAGTGGCCCCCACCTAGGGCGGGTGCCTGGGTGTCGGCTTGGACCTTTCTCAGGAGTTTCTCTGCCTCAGCCTCAGCTGCCCCCTGCCGCGGTGGGGTCGGGGGGAGTCTTAGTTTTCACCCCTGCCCCCGGGTACCGCCATCCCTGCCTGAGCCGTCCATGCCCGGACTCCAGGGATCAGCCTGGACGTGAAGAACATCAAGCAGTCCCTTGGCCCCAGGGGCTGGCCCGGCACCCGGAGGCGAAGGGCTCTGCCGTCTGGCTCTGAGCATGGCCTTCAAAGTCTTTCCTCCCCTCTAGGCTGGACAGTGGCGACCTTGGCGACTCAGGCTGCTGCCCTCTGGCCACGGCGCTCAGAGCTACCCCGGACTTGGAGGAGCTGGGGTGAGCTGACAGCCCCCCCCCAGACCCCTGGCCTCCCCGGGGTTCACTTGGCAGCGCAAGTGTCACCCGCACCCAGAAGCGGGGGGGGGGGGGCAGAGAGGGGGCAGGGGCACTGGCTGCGGGGAGAAGGGCTTGGTCCGCGCCCGGGAGACGGGCGCTGGGGGTCCTCACCCCCGGGCAGGGAGCTGGGTGAGCTGAGCTCTCCGGGCCTCGGGGTAGGTTGGGAGTGGACAGGGTCAGCAGGCTCTTCCCCTCTGCACCCTCCCAAGCCTGAGCCAGAACCAGATTGGAGATGCGGGTGCCCATCACCTAGCTGCCCTCCTGCCCAAGCTGCCGGGGCTCAGGAAGATCAAGTGAGTGGCCGGCCCGTTGCCGGGGCCCTCGGGGCCACCCTGTGACCTGCAGGAACGCTGCCCCCTCAGGAGCCCTCGGCATCCGTCCAGCAGGGCTGGCTCCCTGGGACTGGGCCCTCTCTCTGGGCTGGGAGGGAAGGGCCCTGGCCTCTTGGGGCCCTGCAGATGGACGGGGGCAGGTCTGAGTCCTGCCTGACCTCACCCCTCCCCCCCGCCCGCAGCCTCTCAAAAAACAAACTGAGCCCTGTGGGTGGCGTCCACCTGGTCGAGTCCCTCACGCTCTGCAAGCAGCTGGAGGAGCTGACGTGAGTGTCTCCTGCGGGTCCCAAAACCCCCAATACACACACACACACACACACACACACATACACACACATACACACATACACGCACATACACACAAATGCACATATACACAAATACACATACATACACATACACACATACACATACATACACACATACACACAGACATATACAGACACACATACACACACATACAGACATAACACACATACACACACAACACATATACACATACACATACATACACACATACACCTAGACATACACAGACACACATACACACACATAACACATATACACATACACACATACGCATACACACATGCATGTGCACACATACACATACACACATACATATATACATAAACACATACACACATAACACACATACACGCATAACACACATACACACATGTGTGCACACACATATACACACATACACATGTACACACATACACACACATACTCACATACCCATACACACATGCACCACATACACACATACATACACACATACACACGTGCACACATATGGACACACATACGCACACACGTGCGCACACACACACGTAACAGGGCTGTTCCCGGTCCCCTCTGTCTTGCAGGCTGAGCCTCAATGCCCTGGAGGACCGCACCGCCCTGGCGCTGGCACAGGGGCTGTCCCGGAAGCTTCGCATCCTGCAGTGAGTGGGTCCCGGTGGGCTAGTGTGGGCTGGGCACCAGGGGCCAGGGGCCAGGGCCAGGGCCCAGCAGGTAGGGCATTTATTTGTCTGGCAGGCGGCCAACCCGGGTTCAATCCCCAGCATCCCATAGGGCCCCTGAGCACCGCCAGGAGTGATCCCTGGGTGCCAGTAGGTGTGCCCACTCCCCAAAAAAGCAGCAGCAAATGCTGACACTGGTCGCCTTGCCCTGGCCCTGCCACCTGCCCTTTCAGAGTCTCAGTTTGCTCATCCGCAAAGAGGCAGTTTGGCGGGCAGCAAAGTGAGGCCACACAGGGCCACAGAAACCACTGAGCAGCACTGCCCTGGCCCGTGACAGTACAGCCCTGTGGGCCGAGCGCAGGCTCTGCACGCAGGATCGAGCACGGGCTCGATTCCCGGCACTGCCTGATTCCCTAAGCTCCACCGGAAACAGCCCCTGAGCACAGAACCGGGAGGAGCTCCTGAATACCACCCGCCAGGTGTGGCCCCAGACAGACAGAAAATGTCCATCGCCTTGTCTGAGCCTCATGGCAGCCCAGGGCTCTGCGGTGTGACTGAGCCCTTTGCAGGCCTGGACTGAGGCCACTTCCGCGGGATTGCCCCTGTCCAGCTGGACAGTCTGAAACAGGCGGGAGCACTAGTCCTCACCCCTGCTCCCCACCACCCCAGGCTGCAGTCCACCGGTCTGGGCCCCATAGGAGCACTGAGCCTGAGCCAGGCCCTGGATGGGCACCCCTGCATGGAGGAGATCAGGTAAGTAGGGGCCGGCGGGGCCGGAAGGGGCAGCAGGGTCTGGGTTTGTTCTCACCGCCGCCTCGCCTGCCCCAGCTTGGCCGAGAACAGCCTGACTGGAAGTCTCCTGCTTCTCCGTGAAGGGCTCCCACGGCTCAGGCAGATAGAGTAAGTACCCCCCACCACAGTCCCCACCCTTGGGGATTCTTCTCCTATACACTAGCCCCCGGGAAGGAGGCGGAGGGGGGGTGCTATTTCCAAGGATGCTGCCCACCATCCTTGCAGGGAGCGGAGGGGCCGGCTGGCTGCAGGGGCCCTTGGCCAAAACCCCTCTTCTCTCTCCTGCCCCTCCCAGTCTTATTTTCTGTAAGGTCGATGACCAGACTGCACCCTCCCTGGCCGCCAGCCTTCAGCTCTGCCCAGCCCTGGAGGAGATCCTGTGAGTGCCCATAGCGTCCCCCAGACTCCAAGCCCCAAACCATCCAACCTCCCCGTCCTGGAGGAGCAGGAAACTCCCCTCACCCCTGCCCTGCGCTGGGGGGGACAGGCTGGAGGGAGCCTGGACTTGCAGAAGCCTGTGTGGGCAGTGAGGGGTGACCACAGCCAGCAGCCCCATGCCCACCGGCCACTCCCTCTTGGCACTCAGACCCCGGAGCCCAGTCTCAAGGGTTAACTGGGCTGCCCAGGGCTAGCCTGGGACCCTGACCAAGAAATCAAGGGCTAGCCTGGGACCCTGACCAAGGAACCAAGGGCTAGCCTGGGACCCTGACCAAGGAACCAAGGGCTAGCCTGGGACCCTGACCAAGGAACCAAGGGCTAGCCTGGGACCCTGACCAAGGAACCAAGGGCTAGCCTGGGACCCTGACCAATGAATCAAGGAAGTTCTGTTCCTGAAGTCCAGGACTGACGGCTACAGGGGGACATGGTTGGCAGCTCTGGGCTCACCCTCCTGGTGCCCAGGCAGAATCAGGCACACCCTTTACCACCTGCCTCGGGGGATTCTCCCTTTCTGACCAGCAGGGGGCAGGCCTCTGCTGTGTTTCCCTTGGCGGGTCCGGTCAGAGGGGTCCCAGGATTCTTCCTCGGGACAGGAGAGGGGGTGGGGGGGGCTGGCTTGCAGGAAGAGGGGTCCGTAGGACTAGGCAGAAGACGATGCGTGTCCCACACTCTAGGCATCTGGCTCCCAAGGCGCCTGGGCATGGGTGATGGGGGCAGAGGGGCACCCTGGCTGCCCTCTGGCCTCTGACCTGGGTCCCCTCCCCTGCAGGTTGTCCTGGAACCTGCTCGGGGACCAGGCGGCCAAAGCGCTGGCCCAGGTCCTGCCACTCATGCACCGGCTGAAGAAAGTCGAGTAAGAGGGGCAGCTTTGAGGGGGGCAGAGGGGACGGGCCTGGCCAGCCCCTGCCTCCTGGGAAGGCAGCTCCAGGTTGGCTGCCCCAAGCCCTAAGCCCTCCCGCCTCCTGCTTGTCTGCTGGGCTCAGCCATGGGGGGGTTGGGGGGGGAAGGCAGGGCACGTGTCCCCCATGTTGGCTTGGCCTGGCCAGCCCCTCCCGCCTGACTCAAACGTCTCCTCTTCCCATCCTCCCGGAAGCCTGGAGAGGAACCGGATCACAGCCCACGGGGCCCAGCTCCTGGCCGAGGGGCTCGCTCAGGGCACGCAAGTGCAGGTCATCCGGTAAGGGGGATCACTGGGGCCCAGATGGAGGGCGGGAGTGACCGGCCCTGGGCTGGGGATCCGCACAGCCACGCCTCCAGGGGTCCAACAGCTGGCTCATAGAGAGCCATGAACTTGGCCTGGGTGGGAGAGTCGACCATCCTGCACCCCGATTTTAGCTCCTTCAAAGAGTTGCCCCAAGGACTAAGTAGTTGCTACAAAGCACCAGGCGTGATGCCTGGCACACAGCCGGCATTTACGACGGAGCTTTAGTCTGAGCTGCTGGGCCCGGCCCGGGGGCACGGCCTTTGGGAGACACCATCAGCATTGTGGGTTTCTCAGAGCAGGAAAGGTTCTGGGATCCACCATGGTCCAGCATGAGCGTCTCAGACAGTGGAAGGAATAGGAAAGGAGGCGAATGTTTTCCTTACCTGCACAAAGGTGCACAAGTGTGGACCGGGCAGGAAGATAGAGTGGGGGTGGGGGGCTTGCTTGCTGGTGAGGGGGGTGTACCCGTTCCGGAAGGAGCCATGCTGATACTCGGGGGCTATAGATTTCCCCCCTGGGGACCTCGGCCTCCCCACAGCAGCGCCCAGCTAAATGTCGGTTTCTGTGTCCACAGCCTCTGGAGTAACCTCGTGCCCGACAACGTGGCCCAGCATCTGCAGAGCCGAGAGCCCAGGCTGCACTTTGGATTTTCTGACACCCAGCCCCGGGTCCCTCTGAACACCTGACAGCCGCCTTCAGCCCCTTCAGCTCCAGCCAAGCAACGCGACTCTCATGCCACAGTGTGAAGATTCCTGGAAAAGCGCCAGTCGGCGGCACACGGTCCCGCTAGGGCCTCGGGAGGGTCCTCTCAGGATCAGGAGCCCAGTACGGCCCCGGGCTGCCCACTGGGACCGGGTGGCACCAGGGGGGTGGGTGGCTCCACGTGTCACACACGTGGCCAGAGTCTCGGGAGTGACCGTACCCGGAACTTGCCTGTGACCCTTGCGGGTGATGTGGACTACTGTTACAGGATACTGCAGGTGCACAAGGCCGGTGCCCAGACACAGGGCACACGGCTGGCTGGATTGCCCTCAGGCCGGCCCGAGGTCTAATTTATTACTTTTTTTTTAAGTATTTATAGACATTTATAGTCCTCATTCCACTGACCCTGAAAAAGCCCCCACCCAATATGCCATCAGGCTACACTAGCACGTGACAGGGATGGATGGAGATGTTACTGGTGCCCGCTCGAGCAAATCAATGAACAAGGGTGGTGATAGTGATAGTGATTTATAGACAATATTTTATTTTATTTTATTTTATTTTATTTGGTTTGGGAGCCACACCCAGCCATGCTCAGGGCTGACTCCTGGTTCTGTGCTCAGGGATCAGATCGCTCCTGGTGGGCTTGGAGACCATACAGGGTGCTGGGTAGGCTGCATGCAAGGCAAGTGCCTGACCCACGTGTAGACAGTATTTTCTGAGTATGTTCTGTCCTGGAATGTGACTCTACGGGAGAGCCTCGGCCTTGCAAACCTAAGGCCCTGGGTTCAATTCCCAGCGCCACGAACAAAGTAGCTCAGTAAGAATGTGTCCGGGGGGAAGGGAACACGTCTCAAGAGGAGAGAGTCCAGGCACACAAGGTCCAGTCCTCACAAGGGTCCTCGTTCAGCCTCAGCTCTGTGTCTGTAAAATAATGCTTCTGGTCTCCCCGTGGGGTCAGTTGGGCTTCTGTTTACCTCCAGCAGGACAGGGCTGGGCCTGCCACTCTCAGCCACGCCTCACAATAAAGATCCTCATCCCCCATGTCTGGCTTGAGTCCCTCCGCCTCCTCATTGGGATCCATCATGCACTGTGTCACAGGGGGAGCTGGCTTCTCCTCCTTCTCCTCCTCCTCCTCCTCCTCCTCCTCCTCCTCCTCCTCCTCCTCTTCACACTGCTATGAAAATTGGGCAGGAAAGATGCAGTAATAGCCACAGACCACTGGGGGGCAGGCTGGCCCACAGGTCACCCGTGAGCCATCCTACCCAGGTGGTGGATGCCACCCGCTTTCTGCCTGACCCAGGTTCCCAGCTACTCTCGCCTGCTAGTGGTTCACCCACAGGGCCAGGCCTGACCTTTGCTGCCCTCCATGTCATCCCCAGTTCCTTGCTAAGCATGAGGAGAAAGTCCTCCGGCCAAGTGCCAAGTGCCAAGCACCCACACACCCGGCACGGGGACGCTTATCGGCCAGGGTCAGGGCATACCTGGCAGCAAATAGGACCATCGGCGTGGACACAGGGGAGGGACAGAAGTCACAGAGTTTACTCGGCCCAAACCCGGCCACCTGGTGTCCTGAGGGAGGGTGCCCCTTCATGCCAGGACTGTGTGTGTGTGTGTGTGTGTGTGTGTGTGTGTGTGTGTGTGTGTGTGTGTGTTTGGGGGCTCACCAGGGCGGCTCCCAGGAGCGACCTTTAGCTGGATGCCGGGGGCTCATCCCGGCTGTGTTGGGCGTGGAACGCGGCCTCCTACATGCAGAGCCTGTGCCCTGCCCGATCTCTCCTGCTCTCGTGCCCGACACAGAAGTCCGAGTCCCTCCAAGCCTGAGGCCCGACAGGGGTGCTCCCTCTGTTCTTCCTTCCCGCCTCTGGTCTCCTCCTTCTGCCACTTCCTAAACTCCAGGAAATCCCTGCTGGGTCTCCGATGTTCATCTTACTAAGCAGAGAGTGAGAAGAGGGTCCTAGAGGTGGGTTAGTGCCCCGGGAGGGCCAGTGCGTGGCTCGGGGAGGGATTTCCAGGTGAGAGGGGGAAGGACGGGGAGGGCAGCAAACGGTCCCTTCCGGGGAGGTTGCAGGGCTGCCCATGGCCTCAGTTTGGGATAATCCAGGGAAAATCCGAGGACTGAGAACACACTTGGCAGGTTGGAGGCCTGAATTCAAACCGCAAGGCTGACCCCCGACGCTGGGCCCTGCAGTCTCTGAGTTCCCAAACAAATGAAAGTGAAATAATCAATGACTCATACCTTTGACTGGGAGGCTTTTTTTTTTCCTTTTTGGCTTTTTGGGTCACACCCTGTAATGCTCTGGGGTTACTCCTGGCTCTGTACTCAGGAATCATGCCTGGCGGTGCTCAGGGGACCCTGTGGGGTACCAGGGATCAAAGCCAGGTGAGCTACATGCAAGGGTAAAAACTCTACTCATTGAACCATCTCTCTGGTCCTAAAACTCCGAGGCACTTCACGACAGCCTCATCTCATGCAGCTGTGTTACCTGTGAGGCCCAGACTGCCTGGATATCCGCGAGCTCAGCCTGGTTCCCTCCCTGAGCAGAGAGAGAAGCAGTGAGCTGAGACAGGGTCCAGCTGCAGAGTGGGGGCCCGTGGGGCAGGGCAGTGGGGTGGGCACTTGCCTTGCACACGGCCAACCCACATTTGATCACTGGCACCCATATGGTCCCTCAAGCCTGCCAGGAATCATCCCTGAGTGCAGAACCAGGAGGAGGCCCTGAGCACCACCAGGTGTAGCACCCCCCCCCCCAAACAAATTACAATAAAAGTCTGGAGGACAACATGCCTGCACGCACGAGGCCCCTGGTTCAGTCCTGGAGTGGCCCCAGCCCTGATCCCTCCCCCTCGAAAAGCCCCAGGTAGGGGCTGGAGCTGTAATACAGCAGGTAGGGTATTTGCCTTTTATGTGGCCGACCTGGGTCCAATCCCTGGCATCCCATATGGTCCCTTGAGCACCGCCAGGAGTAATTCCTGAGTGCAGAGCCACAGAAGTAACCGCTGAACACTGCCAGGTGTGCCGTCCCCCACCCCCCTCAGAAAAGAAAATTCTCCAGTGACCCTGTGGTGGACCCCTCCACTCCCTCTGGAAGCCCCTGCCCCTTCTGGCTGGCCCCTACCTCGATGGGCACCCCAGCCTGACCTCTGCATGCAGGGGGTCCTGGTGCCCATCCCCCAGAAACCCCAGGACAGTCCTGCTCTGATTCTGGAACAAGAAGGGTACACTATTGGGGTGGTCCTGGGTAGGGCATCCATGTGGGCCTCTGAGAGGGTAGGGATGGGGTGGTGAGGGGCAGGGGTGTGGCTCTGCTTCCACCCTCAGCAGCTGCCTGTTTGGGTAAACACCGTCCAGGCCGGGCTATATTCAGAGACAGCTGCTGTTGCCCTGCCCTGCTGGTGTCCCAGCTGGCAGGCTAGGGTGGGTTCGGCATACCTGCAGCTCATCCCCACACCCCGCCCTGCACCCAGAAAGTGACTTTTGCCCCAAGGTGAAGGAAGGTAAAAGGTAAGGTAAAGGCCCTCCCGTTGATCGTCGATTTGCTCGAGCGGGCCCAGTAACGTCTCCATTGGAGACTTTGTTGTTACTGTGTCTGGCATATCGAATACTCTCGGTAGCTTGCCGGGCTCTCCGAGAGGGGCGGAGGAATCGAACTCGGGTCGGCCATGTTGGCCGCTTGTAAGGCGAACGCCCTACCCGCTGTGCTATCGCTCCAGCCCTAAGGTGAAGGAAGCGGAAAAAAAAAAGAGATGGGGGTCAGTTACCTGAAAAACAAAGGCCAATAGGAGTCCCTCGGGCCAGGGCTGTCCTTCCCCGCTGGGCTTCACCCCCACCTCCACTTCCTACACACACGCCAAGGATTTGGGGCTGGAGTTAGGAGATCCTGGAGACCCCAGAAGGGAGCACCCCTGCCTTAGAGTGACCCCAGCCCTGGAACTTAAAAGTCTCAGTAACAACAATCGCACGGGCCCTGGTGTTGAGGTGTGCGTGAGACCAGCCAGTCACATGAAGGTCTCTGTTTACAGGGTGGGAGACTGCGGCCCAGAGTCAGGGGTTTCCCTTACTAAGAGGCGGGGGCCCAGGAGCCTAAACATGGGTGGCACTGGCAGCTATCATGCTCGCCTCTCATCTGGAGGCCCTTGGGGGCGGGGGTGGGGGGGGAATTCTAGAGACCTATAGAGGGAGCTGAGTCCTAAAACAGCCAGAGTTCTGGCTGAGTACTCCCAGCTGAGTCCTGCCAGTTGAGTGTTCCCAAATGAGTCCTCCCGGCTGAATGCTCCTAGCTGAATGCTCCCAGCTGAGTCCTCCCGGTGAGTCTTCACACTTGAGACTGAGCAGAGCACTAATAAGAGGTGGCCAGAGGGACTCCAGTGGCTGGCCAGATGCAGGTGAGAGGGGACTTTCTAGGAATCTATGGCTCCTCCCATGGGCTGCCTGAACCCCAGGCGACATCCTGGGCAAGAACAGGCCCACCTGGGCCCAGCCTCCACCACCCCCAGCACCAGGAAGAGGAGGCAGGTTTTAGGGGGTTCATGGTGCTGTGCAGAGACCCCCTCTTCCCGCCCGCTTCCCCGCCCCGGGGCAGCCAGGCCTGAGCTGCTTGTGTCAATGTGTCAGAACAAGGTACAAGGAGGCCGCAGCAGCCCTGTGCATGGGTGTTGGTTCTCAGCAGCCTCCCCAATCCCCAGCCCAACCCCCCCAGCCTCCCCAACCTGCACCCTCCCCCCCCACCCTGCCGGTGACGCCCCCGCCCGCTGCAGAGACAGCCTCGCTCCCAGGCAGCCCAGACTCAGCGTCCGTCCCGTGAACCCTGGCTGGACGCTGACCTTCATCGCCTGACCTCTGGCTCTCCCAGCCCTATTTGTTGACGGCTCTGTTGAGAAACCGTTTGCGGGCATTAACGTTCACCTTTTAAAAGTGCACCAGCGTGGTTCTGAGCGTCCCTGTGTGTGTGTGTGTGTGTGTGTGTGTGTGTGTGTGTGTGTGTACCGCCATCACTGGGATCTAATTTTAGAGCACGTTTAATCATCCCTCAAGAAGCCGCTCACCAGTGACAGTCACTCTGCCGCTCCCCTCCAAGCCTAGGCAACCGCTCATCTCGCCCGTCTCCACGGACCTGTCTCACCTGGGGAGGTTCACATCAGTGGAAGCACTTTTCCAAGAGAGCTTCTTCTGCTCCGCACCGAGCTCTCCAAATCCATATCGGTGTTAGAACTCAACTTTCTGGGGCTACGTAATATTCCACCCTCAGGACAGACCACAGCGTTCTCTCTACGTGCATGCTCCTCTCCACGTGAGTTGGATGGACGTTCGGGTCATTTCATTGCCACTTTTCAGCTCTTCTGAACCATACTGCAGCGAACATTCTTATCCACACTTACAGATAGACAATCTAACTTTTATTATTTTTCGACCACATCCACTGGGTGTTACTGCTGGCTGTGTTTGGGGCTTGTGTATAACAGTGCTCAGGAACCAGGAAGTACTGGGGATTAACCGGAGCTCCCCAATACACAGGGATGAGTAGGAGAGCGCAGAAAAACCTCCATTTCCAGGCTATGGGTTGACAGGGTTATCAGATTCCTTGATCCCAGGCACGAGTCAGGATGAAGCCAGTGGGGCCCTCAAGAGATAGGAAGCTTACATCTCTCAGGAGACCCAATACAAGAACAAAGCCCCGCTCATGCCTGCCCCTCCGGGAGTGGGGGTGGTCTCAGCAGGCTCCTGCTCCCATGAGACAAGGTCCAGCTGCCCGTGACATTGAACGCAAGGGACAGATGTCCATCCACAGTACTCCTAAGAATGCCTGTCCAGTGTGACACCAGGCTGGCCCCTGGGAATAAGTCACAGAGTCATCCAGCTCCCATAAAACAGGACACTGAGGGCTGGAGCCGTAGCACAGCGGGGAGGGCGTTTGCCTTGCGTCAACCAACCCGGGTTCGATGGTCAGCATCCCATATGGTCCCCCCCCCCCCCCCCCCCCCGGAGCAGTGAGCAGCGTCAGTATATTCCCGAGTGCCAGAGCCGATTGTAACCCTCTCCTCCCCGGGGCAGGGGGAAAAAATGCAACAGTAGGTCTTTGCACAGGACACGGCCCCCTTCCTCCTCCTTAGCAAGCATCCTGGTTCTTTCATAAACTATGTGGGAGGGTTTTTTTGGGGGGGGAAATGGGGATCACACCCAGCAGTGCTCAGGGTTTACTCCTGGCTCTGAGCTCTGTGCTCAAGGACGACTTCTGGAGATGCTCAGGGAACTGTATGGGATGTTGGAGATCAAACCCAGGTTGGCCGCATGCAAGACAAGTGGCCTCACCAGGCTGTGCCATCTCGCTGGCTCCTTAATAAACTTTTCTTATGCCTCTACGTGTCCCTATGACTACTTTTGCCATCCCCAGTGTAGGAAGCCTGTCCTCCAACCCTCTCCTGCCCCAGCACACTGCGTGGCATTCAGTTCCCCAAGGCGGAGAGCTGCTCGGAGTTCTGGCCTTCGTCTGCCCCAGGGGAACCAGGATCCATCCCACTGTCTCATGGCGCTGAAATGTGTTTGCGGGGCCACCTGGCTCCAACCTTTGTACTTCCCGGGCAACAGGCAGTGGCCGCTTTAGGATCTCCAGGCCCAGCTCATCTCCTCAGAGGTGTTGCCCCCGGGGGCCGGGAGGGCTGGCTTGGCTGGGCCTTGGAGGGACCCCAGCGGCTCCTCCCTGGCCCCATCAAGCAGGGAAGACTTCCCGGAGGAGGAAGCGGGGGCTGAAACACTTACAGATTGGTTTGCCCATAGCTGGGCAGCGCGCTGGGGAGGATTTGGGGTGGAAGAAAGATGAGCGGAGGGTGGACAGAGCCCAGCAGGCAGAGAACAAAGCTCAGAGCCCGCAGGCTTTCAGAATCTGCAAAGTGCCCGTGACTCACGCGCCGAGTGGCAGCGTGAGTCTCCCTTTTAACCCTCGCCTGCCTGGAAGGGAAACGTTTGGGCCCTCCAGCGAGGCACTGCGCCCCCAGACCCAGGGCTGCGGGCTGGGGCTGGGGGTTTGCGCCCTCCCCCGACTGCCATCGCAGCTCCACACCCCCCTGCCCTGTCCTGCCCTGTCCCCCCACTTCGGGCGACACGAGGCTCTGCGGCCAAGGCAATGAATTTGGGGGGCAGGGGCGGAGGGGTGGGGTGATCGTACCGCGGCAGGCGCGTTCCTTAAGAATCAGTGTCTCTTCCAGATGGGAAATAAAAAGGCCTTGGCCAAAGGGGCGTGGGGGAGGCGGGGGCGGGGGGTCCTCAAGGCCCCGCGCAATCGCTCTCCCGTTGGCCCCAGCCCCCTGCGAACCGTCTGGATCTTATTGTCTATCTGCTGCTCTCGCGTTGGGAAATGCGTCCTGGCTGCGGCCAGAATATGACGGGGGATGAGTGTGTGTGTATGTGTGGGGGGCGGGGGTCTCTCCCTCCCGGGCCGGGGAGGGCGGCAACGCGGCGGCGGTCCTAACGCTCCCCCCACCCAAGGAGCCGAGCGCAGCGCCGGGTCCCCGAGGGCTGGGCGCCCGCGGCCCCGCAGCGAACGAGCGGGCGGGCGGGCGGCTGACTCGGTGCGCCCCGGGGAGCCCCGGCGAGCCGGCCCGGGCGGGACTGCGCCCCCACTCCGCCCTCCGGGAAGCGCCCGCCCCACTCGGCCGGAGGGAGGAGCCAGCCCGGCCCGGAGCAGGACGCGCGGCCCCCGGCGGCGGGGAGCGCACGCGAGCGCAGGCGGGACCCGCGGCGGGTGAGTGGGGGTGACCCCCGCGGGGGTGCGGCGGGGTGCGGGGCGGGGACCGCGCTGCCCCCGGAGCTCCGCGATCGCCCGCGCCCGGGCGCGCGGGCACCCACCACCCCGCTCCCACCCGGGCGCGCGGGGGCGCTCCGGCTGCTCCGGGGCTGGGGAGGGGTTCGAGGGGAGGGGGATGCCCTCGGAGTGTGTGTGTGTGTGTGTGTGTGTGTGTGTGTGTGTGTGTGTGTGTGTGTGTGGTGTTGGGGGGAGGGCAGCTGTTTTAGGGACCCTCTGCACTCCCCTTCCGCCCCAGCCCGGGAGCCTTGCGCGCGTGGGGGACGTGGAGTCCGGGCGCCGCTGCGGAGTTGAGGTCGCGCGCTCCCCTGACACGCGGGGGACTAGAGCGCCGGGTCCCCACGCCCACCCCGGCGTCGCTCGCCCCGCGAGCCCAGCCCCGCCACGGCTGCCCAGAAGTGTCGGGGAGTGTGTGTGTTTGCAAACTACTTTGTTTTTTTTCCCCTACCCTTGCGCAAAAGCTGTCTGGCACCTGTGTGGTTAAGGGGGGAGGGCGCCCGGAGAAAAGGAAGATGAGCGAGATCGGGAGCGAGCGGGCCCCCCTTTTTCCCCTCGCCGCTCCCCGATTGCTCGCCACAGCAGCCAGCAGCGTCTCTGCAAATAAGGGACTTGCCTTTCCTCTTCCCGTCCCGTCCCACCCCCGGCTCGGTCCCCGGCCCGCCCACCGCGCCCCACCCGCCCTCCTTTGGGGAGGTCACTGGGGGAACTGGAAACCCGCTGCTCCGAATCCCCGCGGGGTGCATCTTGCTTCCTCCTCTCTCCTCCACTCTGTCATGTATTGGGGGAAGTGCCGAGAGGGATCTGGGAGAATGATCTGAGCCTTTCCTAGTTGTAGGGGGTCTCCGGGGTGTGGGCTGTGGGGGGGGGGGGGGGAGGCTTTTCAGTAGCCCAGAATGCACCTGTTTCTGGCGCCGGGCAGAAGCCAGGGTGTCCCCGGGTGGAAGAGGCTCTTGGGGAGAGCTGGGTCTGCCCCACCACCACCCCTGCCTCCCCCTCCGACTCTAGGTCCTATCTGTAAAATGGGCTAATTGCGCAGGGCCTGTGAGCTGCAGGCCTGGCCAGACACCCAGGCGTGGTTTTATGGAGGGCCTCTGGCACCCGGCCCAGTGAGCACCCGGTGCTCCAGGGTAGCCCCGAGAGGGAGTGGTCACCATCTGAAGGATTCCCCACGCCCTCCCTCCCTCCGCTGCTTCCTGTCCCACATGCCTGGTCACCTCCTTGGCCTGGGTGGTGGGGGGCGGATTTTTCCACTCTGCAGATGGG
This sequence comes from Sorex fumeus, assembly GCF_029834395.1. NCBI lineage: Eukaryota > Metazoa > Chordata > Mammalia > Eulipotyphla > Soricidae > Sorex > Sorex fumeus. The sequence continues at coordinate 39,127,197 of NW_026606179.1, forward strand.
GTCACAGCTTACAGAGCTCCCTGCCGGGCTGGGCCGCTCTGGGCTGAAACAGGAAAAGGCACTGGTTTTTCCAAGTGGGGTGCGAGGCGTGAGAGCTAAGTCTGGTCTCTGGGGCTTCCCCCTCCAGGCGGCCCTGAGAATGAAGACTGGGTGTCTGTGGGTGGACAGTTAAGTGGTGTAAACACTCTGCACACCGTATCATCTTATAGTGTGTGTGTGTGTGTGTGTGTGTGTGTGTGTGTGTAGTTTGCTTTTCTTGGGTGCACACACTCAGCTCGGGCTCTTGCCTGCTGGTATTTAGGGGACCACACCGTGCTGGGGATTGAACCCAGGCCCGTGTCTTGCGCTCAGCCAGTTCAGGCTTCTCTCTGACCCCTTGTTGTGTATTTCTGTGAAGATGATGGGGGAGCATTAAATGAGGGGCCCCGGGGCTCCTGTGCCACCCCAGACCCTCAGTGTGCTTACTGGGGTGCTACCGGAAGGCTGGGGTGACCGAGGGCCTTTAGGTCCCTCCCGGGAGTCCTCAGGCCAGCCTGATCCTCCCTCCAGCTCCTGCCCTGAGAGAGAGAGAGAGAGAGAGAGAGAGAGAGAGAGAGAGAGAGAGAGAGAGAGAGAACCTCAGAATCCCATGTCGGGCTTCTAGACTGTTCCCCAAGCAGTGTTCTGAGCTGGAAGTGCTATTGCATGGAGGAGTGTGTGTGTGTGTGTGTGTGTGTGTGTGTGTGTGTGTGTGTGTGTGGTGGATGGTCAGGGGGTGACGAGAAGGGTCTCCTCTCAGACTTGGGTAACATTGGCCCAGAGCAGGCCTGGCTTCCGCTGTCTCCCTCCGTGTCCCGTGTCCCTGTGAGGGGTTGCCATCCCAGAGAGAAAGATGGGTTTTCCTCCCCTGCAGGCAGGTTCCTGGAGAGCCAAGGGGTGGTTCACCCCAAATCTTGGCACAGGGCTAATGGAGAAGGCTCCGACACAATCAGTCCCTTCCCACCGTCCCCAAAGGGCAGTCACAGGCCGCTTGGAGGGTGTGCCAGCTCCCAGCCCTGCCACCTCTGCTGGGGCGTTGGCCTGTCCTGGGACAGACCTCCTTGGTGTCTAGATGAGCTGTACCGACCGCGGGTCCTTCCCTCCCTGTCCCCTAGCCTTGCCCAGAGACAGAGGCCTCCTGGGGTCACCCCTTGACCCAGTGACCTGGGCCAAGTCTCTTCACCCTTTGATTTCTGTTTTTTTCATCAAAGAGGGAGGATTCAGGGAACGGAGCGACAGTACAGCGGGGAAGGTGCTTGCCTTGATGACCAAACGCCCTCCAATCTGGTCCCTGGTCCCCTCCCACCCCAAGCACTGTCGGGAGTAATTCCCGAGTGCAGGGGGGAACCCTTCCACAGCGCCTGCCAGGGCCTCCCGGGAAGGACTTGTGAGCTGTCGAGCCTGTGCGCTGAGGATTTCCTCCTCCACGGGCCACTCTGGCCCTACTTCCTGGGGCGGTCACCTGTCACTCTGCTGATTGCACAGCTCCTCGGGCCAGGCGGGCCGTGCGGAAGCTGGGGTGCAGTCTGGAGCTCCGAGTGCAGCTGGGAGAGGTGAGCTAATGATGACGAGGCTGGCAAACCTCTGTGGGAAATGCACGAAGAACACTGAGCCGAGTGAAGGGATGGTGCAGGGCTGCGGGGGGGGGGGGGGGGGGGGGGGAGGGAGGGGTACCAGGAGGTTCTGCTCTAGCCGAGCTCCCTGTACGGCAGGTGCGCTGGGCCAGGCAGGACGTGCAAAGGCCTCGAGGCAGCACTGGTGAATTATATAGGCTCCGAGTGCCACGTTCCAGCCTACTGTCTGCTTTGGTGACCGTGCATTGTCAGGAGCTGGGTCCTGGGCCCTGCCTGCTGTCCCCTTCTGTGCCCTCCCTCTGCCATAGGAACGCACGCTCAGCCCCCAGCAGATGGCGCTGTCCCTCCCTCCCAGGGAGTGGGGGGACATTCCCCGCCACACCCCTGTGACCCCCCCAACCCGGGCTGGGTGCCTGTGCTGGGGTGGGGGGTGGGGTGGCACAGAGCCCAGCTGCCGGCTTCCTTGCTGGCTCCCACGGACCCAGAGCCTCGACTCGGCCCCACAGATGGCTGAGTTCCTGCTTCTGTGTCCTGCGTCTGCTCAGACACAGGCAGTCCGTGAACAGGAATGTCACCTGCTGTTCTTCTGGCGTTTTCTGTTTGTTTCTTATGTTTGGCGGGGTGGGGGGGGCACCTGGCAGTGCTCAGGACTTAGTCTGGGCTCTGTACTTAGGGACCACTCCTGGGGGATCGTCGAAGGACCTTAGAGGGTGCTGGGGATTGATTGAATGAGGGTTGGCCGTGAGCACGGCAAAGGCCCTGCCCGCTGTGCTATCTCGCCCCAGCCCCTCACGGAGCCCCTGCAGGCCACAGGTCCGAATTCCAGCCTTGGCAGGGTCACACACGGGGCACAGGGGCCCGTCCTGGTCCCCTGGAGCCTCCCTGGCTTAAGGTCGTCTCATACCAGCCTCGGGGCCTCCTCACAACTTGTCTTGGAAGGGCTGTCATCCTTCTTGGCCCCTGAGACCAGTCCTGTTGGAGAGGGGCCACCTGCCCCGCTCCGGCTTGCTCTGAACTAATGACGTCTGTCCCCACTGGACTTCCCCAAAGAGGGAATTCCTGGAGAGGCCGGGGGCTGGGGTTTCTATCAGGCAGACTGTGCCTCAGTTCTCTAACCCGCAAATGGGGGTGACAGTAGTCGGACCCTCTCCCAGGGCGGCAGGGAGGTCCTGAAGCTGTCAGCACCATATTTCCACCCAGGGAGTTTCCCAGATGCAGGATGGGCTGAAGGGTGGACAGTGAATTCTTGTGCAGAAGGACGTGCTGAGGGTGGCCAGTACCGGCAGGGGTGCCTGCTCCCCGCAGCTCTGGGCCTCCTGCTTGGATGAGGCTGAGACAAGCCCCGAGCCCAGGAAGCTGTTAAGGAAAGGAGAGAACACACACACACACACACACACACACACACACACACACACACACACACACACACCTTGGCAGAGAAAAGTGGAAGATAGTGCCGGCTGCAGTCCCCCACATTCAGATTCCAATAGGTCCCCCTTTTTGCAGCCCCTTTGGCCCAGAGACCCCCAGGCAGGAGCTGGGGCTAGAAGCCCAGAGAAGCCCTGGAAAGACTGAGGGGTGTTGGTAGATGCTGCCATTGGCTGGGAGGGAAACTGAGGCACAGAAACGAAGAAAGCGCTGGGCCAGAGCGATCGCACAATGGGTTGGGCATTTGCCTTGCATGCAACTGGTCTGGATTTGATGCCCTATTTGGCCTCCCTCTGGTCCCCCAAGCCCTGCTGGGAGTGAGCACTGAGTACTGAGCCAGGAGGAGTGATTCATTAGCACTGCCAGGTGTGGCCCAAACACTGGAAAGAAAGAAAGGAAGAAAGAAAGAAAGAAAAAAAGAAAGAAAGGAAGGAAGAAAGGAAGGAAGGAGAGAGAGAAAGAAAGGAAAGAAGAGAGAAAGAAAGGAAGAAGGAGAGAAAGGAAGGAAGGAAGGAAGGAAGGAAGGAAGGAAGGAAGGAAGGAAGGGAGGAAGGAAGGAGAGAGAGGAAGAACGGAAAGAAGAGAGAGAAAGAAAAAGGAAGGAAGGAAGGAAGGAAGGAAGGAAGGAAGGAAGGAAGGAAAAGAGAGTAGAAAGGGGAGGGGGCTTGTGGTGGTGCCTGCAGGGAGTGGGACCCCTTTCTCCCCCAAGGCTGCCCCAGGACATCCTTTGAATGGGGCCAGGCTGGAGTGACCGGCGGTCACTGTCACATCCCTCCAACCCCGCTCACTCCTTCCCTCTCCTGGCCTAGTTGCGCACCCTGAGGTCACTAAGTGCCTTCTGCATCCCACGGGGAGGAGAGAGGGCAGAGAAGCACCTGACCCCCCCCCACCCCCGTCCCTGCAGGGAGCTGGGCCGAGGTTTAGGCGGCAGGAAGGCATGGCACCCAACCCCTCCATTCTGGGGGGCCAAGGTAGAGGTCGCCTCTGCCCGCCTTGCCAGTCCCTGAGCTAACCCGAGGAGGCAGCATACCCAGGCGCCTGTGGAACAAAGCTGAGCCTCGCCAGGGCCCTGGGGGTCTCCCTAGGGCCCAGCGCTGGGTGGCAGGCAGAGGGTCCCAGAGAACAGCCTCCCTCTCGTGACACCTGGCAGAGGCTGGGGGACCCTGGGGCCGAGCCGTGTCCAGCCCTCTTGCTTGTCTGCGTCTATCTGTGCCCAGCCCGGCTGTGTGCGGGAGTGCAGTGCCCCCACTGTGGTGAAGGGATTTGGGTCTGACATCACCCCCGAGCTCACTAGCCCGCCTGTTCTGGGTGGGGGGTGGGGGGGGCGGCTGTGGCCTTGCAGGAGTGCATAGGGCATAGCATCCAACACAGAGGGGCCGGAGGGAGGTCCAGCAGGAATTGGGGCTAGTGTGGGCCCCTGACAGACCTGAAGTTTCAAAGGATGGAGGATTTTGAGCTCCCCAGACCTCCCAGCCAGGGAGTCCCATGGGTCCCACGTCCCACGTGGCCACGTGTCCTCTCTTGCCCACTCAGGACATCGCCTGTCCTGCTTGCAGGCTGTGTCTTGGAGAGACTCACGTCACATCAGGTCCCAGTGCCCAGCTGCAAGGAGAGGGAGAGTTTGTGAAGCCCAAGGGTCCAGCACATGTGGATCCCCTGTCAAGGGCCAGGGGCCCCAGGGAGGACCCCCAGCATGGACTCTCAGCAAGGCTGCCTGTTGATCGCTTTGACAGCCTGAGCCAGCTGTGTTCCAGGTGAGAACAAGAGCACCCCAGCCCTCCTGGGGACCCCTACTGCCCCACGGCAGCCCCTCCCCCTGAGCACAGAGATACTTTGTTTCATAGTGGATTGGGGCTTCTGCTCTGCAAACCGGTGAGTTGTTTCCCATTGCCGATGAAATCTCCCCGGCTCCCCCAGGGGTTCTAGAGCAGGGGAACAATAATAATCCCCTACAGTTGGAGGAAGCTGTTTGTGTCCAGTAGAATTGGTGGGAGAGGGAGATGTGTGGTATGTGATATTTTTTTCTGAAAAGCATGCGGTAGGCCAGAGAAGTTTAGAAACCTCTGGTGGACACCATCACCATTTTTTTAATCCCATATTTCCTGATTGGCGTTTGGGGGATTTCCAGTTCCCAGGACTATTAGAAAGGGTGATGTTATGATAGGGTTTTTGTTTAATTTTGTTTTACACACCACCACCAATTTTTTTTTATTATTATTAGTGAGACCCCATGAGGTACAGTTGTAGACTTACAAATTTTTGTGCTTGGGTTTCAGTTATACAATGATCAAATACCCATCCCTCCACCAGTGCCCATTTCCCACCACCACGGATCTCAGTATCCCTCCCACCCCCCACCCCCCATCCCACCCTGCCTCTGTGGCAGGGCATTCCTCTTTGTTCTCTCTCTCCTTTTGGGTGCTGTGGTTTGCAAAAGAGTCATTGAGTGGCAATCATGTTTGGTCTATAGTCTACTTTCAGCATGCATCTCCCATCCTGGGAGGATCCTCCCAACACCCTTTATTTGGTGCTCCTCTCTCTGTCTGAGCTCCCTTTTCCCCTAGCATGTGTGGCTGGCCTCCAAGCCATGGAGCAAAATTCCTGGTACCAATCTCTGCCATTCTTGGGTGTTAGTCTCTTATTTTGTTACTTTATATTCCCCAGATGAATAGACCACCATTTTTTTTTAATCCCGAATTTCCCCGATAGGCTTTTGGGGGATTTCCAGTTGCCAGGACTACACTATGACAGAGTTTTTGTTTTGTTTCATTTTATTTTTTGGTTTTTGGCATGTTGTTTTTTTTTTCTTTTACCACACCAGGCCATGCTCAGGGGCTGCTCCTGGCTCTGTCTCTTGAATTACTCCTGGCATGGTCCGGGGACAATATGGGATGCCGGGAATCAAACCCAGGTTGGTAATGTGCGAGGCAAGAGCCGCTGTACTATCTCTCCAGCCCCACTGCTCTTGTCTGTCTTTTGGCTAAACACACAGGCTTGTTTCTGGTCTGCCTCGTCCTGGGAGGCAAAGCACTCATTCAGCTTTCATCATCATCATCATCATCATCATTATTATTATTATTATTGCTTTTTAGGTCACATCCGGCAATGCACAGGGGTTCCTCCTCGCTCTGCACTCAGGAATCACTCCTGGTGGTGCTCGGGGGACCATCTGGGATGCTGGGAATCGAACCCAGGTTGGCCGCATGCAAGGCAAACGCCCTACCTGCTGTGCTATCGCTCCAGCCCTCATTCGGCTTTCAGAAACATCGCCAAACATTTCCCCAAAGTGGCCGTACCAGAATGACACACCCGTTGGCAGCTCGCGACCCTTCCAGTTGCTCCCTGTCCCCACCAGCTCTAGCTATGTCGGCCTTGTAGCCGGAGCCTGCGGGGTGCCTGGTGCTGTTGGTTGTGTCTCGCTTCACGGTGCTGAGAGTGGAGGAAGAAAACGCCAAGTCAAGACGTGGGCAGGGCCTTCCAGGCCTGTGTACTGTGGTGCGGGGACGAATGAACGTTGGCAGAAGCCTGCGGTGAGCGGCGCAGCCCAGCCCAGGAGACTGGAGGCTAATGGGGGCCTGTGTGGGGTGGTGCCACCTGAACCAGTACCGACAGTATGTCAGGCGTTGTGTAATTTCAACTCGATGGACCTGGCCGAACGGTTAGCGGTCTGGAGTTCTGTTAGCAGCGGCTCCAGGGGCAGACCCTTCCAGCATTGCTCATCGAGGAATGGGAATGGGAGCATCCCAGGCCTAATGATGCTGGGGAACTATAGGACTGGAGTTCAGAGTATGCTCGGCGCAAGGCCTCACAACCTAATGGCGGTTCTTGTTTTTTTATTTCTCTGCTACCCCCCTCCCACCCCCCACCTCTTTCCTTCCCTTCATGTCCAGCAGACAGACTCAGGGATGAGCTGGGAGCTCCGGCAGGGAGGAAGGGCTTGCCTCCAGCCCGGGCACCCTGCTTTCAGGTCCCTTAATATTCTGTTGCTTAAATTTCCTGTGTCGGCCTGGCTGGAGTTGTTCAGTCGAAACCCAGCCTGAGGTGGTCCGGTGGGTGTTTTTCAGATGTGATTACCCTGGAAATCCGTGCACTTTTCAGACTTCCCTTTCCTGGGACCAGAGAGATCGTGTGGTCAGTGGGAAGAGTGCTGGCCTTCTACGGGGTCAGCAGGTACCCTGGTACCCCATCGGGCCCCCTGATCCCCTCCAGGAGGGATCTCTGAGTGCAGAGCCAGGAATAAGCCCTGAGCACTGCCGGGTGTGGCTCCAAAAACCAGCCAACCAGACTTTCCCTTTCCTGCCCTTATTGTGGTTGCTGCTGAGGCTGGGGGGGTCATGTACATGTGATGGCCAGACTCAAACACATGCTCGCTCAGGCCACACACCTGTGCTTCCCGCCATGGTCGTGATGACAGGGGTCCTGCGCGCTGGGCCCAGATGCTCCCTGCCGCTTCCTTGCCACTGTGCAGTGCTCGCCGGGAACCGCACACTGCAGCGGCGATGCTGAGACATCTGCTTGCCTGGGGTTGTTCTGCCTCCCTGTGCTGCTCTCCAGGGCTGGCCGCGGGGCTTCCACAGTGCTTGCTGGAGGTCCCTCTGTGACTGACGGTGGTCATGCTTGTCGTCAGTGGCAGGGCCCACGTGCACCAGGCCGCATGCCGTGCATTCCCCTGGGTCACACATTCTTTGGCAGTGTGTGTGTGGGGGGGGGGGGGGGGGGGGGATGGTGCTTGACACAGGAGTGCACTGGGGATTGAACTCATGGCCTCATGCTTGTCAAGCAGGTGCTTATTGCTAGTACATCATCCCCGGCCCCCCTCACGATCATCTGTGGTTCTACTTAAAGGGAAGCGCTCACACACGTGGTCCTACTGCTCACTGGCGGTCACCCATCTCTGCTGTGGTCCCCTCCCCTGGATCCCACACGGTGGGACCCCTCACTTGTTGGTGTGAGTGCCGGGGATCAGACCTCCAGCCTCCTGCTTGCAGGGCGGGTCCTCATGGACCTTCTGAGCCATCCCACTGGTGCAAAAAGTACCCAGTCATGAGACAGTACAGCAGGGAGGGCATTTGCCTTGCATGCAGCCAACCCTGGGAGCCCCGAGCACCACCAGGAGTCATTCTTGAGTGCAGAGCAAGGAGAAAGCCATGAGTATCACCGGGAGGGGCCCCAAAACCAAAAAAAAAAAAAAAAAAAAGGAAAAAAAGAAATACCCAAGCAGAGGACTGGAGAGATGGTACAGTGGGTAAACCCCATCCCCCGGGGACCCAGCCCCCCAGCTCAGGCCAAGAGTGATCCCAAAGCCCCCCCCCCCCCCCCCAATCAGCACTTTTTGGTTTTGTTTGGGGAAACCACTCCCACCGGTCTCAGGGCCTACTCCCAGCTCTGTGCTGGGTTAGGAGGTCACTCCTGGCTGTGATCTGGGGTCAAATCTAGGCCTCCTGCATGCGAATCAGGTGCTCTAGCCTGTTGCCCTGATCAATGCCCTGTGGCAAGGGAGGATTACACTTCAGAGGCGGCTGAGGCTCAGCCAGGCAGCTCAAGGCTGGCTTTGAGCGCAGGGTGCCAGGAGATCAAACCCCAGGCCACACACCCGCGGGGCAGGTGCTGGCCACAGAACTCCATCTCCACCCTCATCCCAAGGTCTCAAGAACAAAGATTTAAGGTTTCTCCAAGGAGACAGACTTTGCTTCGAGACCACAACATACAAACCTTACCTGGTTTCCGCCTGCCTGACCTGCAGTGTCAGACACTAGACTGCAATAGCAACTCTTTTTTTTGGGGGGGGGGGGAAGGGATGTGTGTAGGAGGGGGAAATACCCCTGGCAGTGCTCAGGAATCACTCCTGGTGGGCTTGAGGGACCATATGGAATGCCGAGGATCGAACCCAGGTTGGTCGCGTGCAAGGCAAATATCCTCCCTGCTGTACTATCGCTCAGGACCCATAATCAGGTCAGGTCAGGTCCTCCCATTGTTCATCGATTTGCTCGAGCGGGCCCAGTAACGTCTCCATTGGAGACTTTGTTGTTACTGTGTCTGGCATATCGAATACATCACGGGGAGCTTGCCAGGCTCTGCCGTGCGGGTGAGATACTCTCGGTAGCTTGCCGGGCTCTCCGAGAGGGGCGGAGGAATCGAACTCGGGTCGGCCATGTTGGCCGCGTGGAAGGCAAATGCCCTGCCGCTGTGCTATCGCTCCCATAATAACAACTTGTTTTTTTTTTCCCTTTTGCGGCCACTCCTGGAAATGCTCAGGAATTATTCCTGGAAGTGCTCACTATGGCTCTGTACTCAGAAATTACTCTGGAAGTGCTCGGTGGCCTATATGGGATGCTGGGGATAGAACCCCAGGTTGGCTGTGTGCAAGGCAAATGCATACAGTACAGTATAACCTACCCGTTGTACCAACGCTTCGGCCCTGAATAACAACTCTTGTTTTGCTCTCTCTCCCACCCCCTCCACTGCTGCCTGGCTGTGGAGTCTGCCCGTCTTCCACTGTGTTGCTCTTGGTACTGCACACTGGGGTGTGCTGCTTGCTCTCCAGGCTTGCATGCTTTTAGTTCCAGAGTTTGCACACGTGCTTGTCAGCACTCATTTGCATTTCCTGGCCAAGGTGCACGAGCACCGTTGGAGTGGCACTCTCTGCCATGACCCTTTGTTGTGGTGTGGACGCTCACCTGGCTGTAGGGTGACTGGACGCTGTCTCTGGTCCTGGTGACCTCATCTCAGATAGCAGAGCTGCCTGGGTTGCACTTGGCACGTGGCGTGACACCAGGGGCTGAACTTGTTACTTTCCAAGCTGTGCAGCTGGTGTTCTAAGCCACTGAGCTATTCCTTCAGGCTCTGCAGTGTCAACTCCTTGTTTTGAAGCAAAGTGGGTTTTATTGAGGCTTATTTAGAAAGAGATGAGGGGAGAGTGCATGTTCGAGAAAGAACACAGGCTTCTCTGGCGTGGAAATAGGCAAGAAAGAAGCATCAAGACAAGTAAGCAAGAGACGCACATTCAAGGGAGGACATGAACTTGGAGAGCAAACCACGAGATTAGCTCATACCCAAATTTCAACCTCTGCCTTGACCTGGATTTCAGACTTGCCAGCCACCCCCCCACACACACACCAATTACCTGATTCCCTAAAATAAATCTCTCTGGAACTAGAGAGAGAGTACAAGGGCTTAGGAGCAACCCAGGTTCTAGCCCTGGCACCCCACATGGTTCCCCAAGCCTTACCAGGACTGATCCCTGAGCACAGAGCCAGGAGTAAACCCTGAGCACCACTGGCTGTGGCCTCCTCCCCACCATAAAAAGGAAGGAAGAAGGGACAGTCTGTGTAAAGGGCCTGCGGTAGGAGAGGGGTTGGTGTTTGCAGAGCAGGCAGGGCTGGGCAGAGGGAGTGAGGCTGGGGGAGGAACAGGTCAGCTAGGGTCCTGGAGTCCTGGGGGATTGGGTTCCTGTGACTTGGGGTGGGGCTCGGTGGGGGAGGAAGAGGCACATTTGCATCTTCTCTGCCTGGGTAAAAGCTCTGTGACCCTGGGTGCACCGTGAGACCTCTCCTGGGCAGGCGCTTGGCTGGACATGAGACCATATGGGCCAGGGTGGCAGCGTGACAGGAAGTTGCTGCTGCCTGATGTCGCGGTGGGGTGGGGGCAGCATCGGGGCAGGATCTGGCAGGGAAGGGAAGAGAAAGGTCAGCGTGATGGGTTGCTTGGTTTCCAGGTCAAGTTCGAATATTCCAGAGCTGTGGTTCCAGCCAGTCTCCAAATCCTACGCTGTCTGAGGGCTAGATGCCTTCCACGCTAAAGACCTCTCTGTCTATTCTTTCCTTGCTGTGGCCCCGAGATGTTCAGGAAGTGTTTGTTGAATGAATGTGTGCATGCATGCATGCAATGAATGAATGAATGAATGGGAATTCCCAGGCTCTCCCCTCTCTCGCCTCAGGGAGCCCCTCTATAATAAAGTGGGCGAGTCATTGCCCCGCCTTCCAGCTCTTCCCCGGAGGAGCTGGTCACCCCAAGATACCCGTGCCCACGTGCGCCAAGACTCAGAACTTCCCCACGAGCGTGCCCTGGATCCTGGTGCCCCCTCTCCCGCCCCAAACCCCAAATTACCTGTGGGGCGTGTGCCGGCCCAGATGCCTGTGCACCCAGCCTCCCTTAATGACACCTTGCCCGAGGTGGGGGGAGCCGCCCCTGCGGAGCTGTGGTTACTTTTTCCATTGCGTCAGGCCTGGGGTCCATCGTGCCGGTTGGCCTGCCCGCTGCCTGGCTGGCAGAAGGGCCCCCGCTCTGACGCCGCCTGCCCAGCTCCGGACATCATGTGCTCCCCGTTTCGGGGGTCGAGACGCCCCCAGCCAGAGGGTGAGTTGGGTATGGGGGAGACCCCTCCCTCGCCCTGGGGGGAGGGTGCGCCCCTTGGCCACCCCTTCTGGTTCACCGTCCCCTATGACCCGACTCTGGCTCAGCCCGGCCTGAACCAGTGAGGGGTGCCGGTGAGGCCGCCCCTGACCAAACCCCCGCCGGCCAGGGCCCCCGGCGTTCAGGTGAGCTTGCACCGTCACCTGTGTGCCTGCGCGTGTATGATGTGCTCCCAGGGGCACGTGCGGACCCCGGGCGGGTGTGGCCCGAGACCCGGATGGGACTTGGCCACCAGGAGGAGGCTACCAGCGCCCACGGGCTACAGAGGAGGAGGGAAAGCTGGATCCCATCCCGGGAACCAGTGCCCTGGCAGTGCCCGGGTCTCGCCCTGGGTGCTCATTAAAGCGGGTCAGTGGTCCGGGCAGATAGGACAGGGGTGAAGGCGCTCGCCTTGCAGGTGGTGGGCTGACGAAGTTTGATCCCTGGCACCCATCGGGTCCCCTGAGCATCCCCGGGAGTGATCCCGAGTAGAGTCAGGAGGAAGCTCCAAGCACAGCTTCTGTGACCCAAAATATTGAAGGTGTGTGTGTATATGTGTGTGTGTGTGTGTGTTGAGGGGAGGATTGGACAGTGGCCCTTGGGCCTCCCTGTCCACTGTCTCCTCTAGCTCAGGTCCCAGCCTGCCCACCCGGCCCCTCATCCTGGGACTCTGGGCTTCAGCCTCCCACCTGCGGCTGCTGGGCCCTGACGGCCTTGGTCCTCAGCTTCCTTGTCTGAGCCATGGGGCCGAGTTCCCTGCCAACCCCAGCTCTGGGCAGCCGTGCGAATGAACAGGTGACTCTTGGGGCCATGCCAGGGCTGGGGCATCCCTCTGCCTCCCCCCTGCTCGCGGGCTGAAGCTCCACATCCCTCCCCGAGCTCCAGGCAGGGCCCAGCGCTCATCAGAGCCGCCTCTGTGATGGGAACCAATTTCCACAGAAGGAGAATGACCCCCGCAGGCAAATTGCAGTGCTGCCTGGGTGCTCTGGGTTGGAGTGATTATAATGAGGTGCCTGGGCGGGGGGGGGGGGGGGGGGGGCATCTGGGGGCGGGCTCTGTCGCCGGCCAGATATTCTCCTACTGCTAGTCCCTGGCCCCAACCCGCCCACACTTTGCCTGGGCCTCCTGCAGGTGGAGGCTGGGGTGGGGAGAGGGTCCGAGGGAGAAGCATCCTCTGGTGGTCTCCTCCTGGTTGGCCTGTCCACCACTTTTCCCCACGCAGACCGGCTGAGCTTATGAACCGTGGTGCAGATCACGTCACCTCCCGGCTACAGAGCCTTGGAAATGGCCCCGGTTCTCAGAATAGAACCCCACTTCCCTGGGGCCAGAGCAATAGTACAGCGGGGAGGGCGTTTGCCTTGCATGTGACTGACCGGGGTTCCATCTCTGGCATCCCATATGGTCCCCCGAGAACCGCCAGGAGTAATTACTAAGTGCAGAGCCAAGAGTAACCCCTGTGCATTGCTGGGTATGACCCAAAGGGAAAAAAAATAATAAAACATGGTTTAAAAAATATAAAACAAAAATCCCCACTTCCCACTGGGGCCTACAGTGCCCCTGGACCGGGGTCTCTGTTCCCCAACACCACCAACCCTCAGGTCGACTCTGCTTCGGGAGGGTGAGACCCCACCACCTCCTGCTGCAGCCCCGCACAGTACCTGGCACTTGAAGATGCTTGGGAAAGCCTCCAGGTGAATGAATGACCCCTACCTCTACCCCACGTATCTCCCGGAAAGAAGCAGTGGTCGGCCCGCAGGATGGATGTGGGTCAGAGGCGTCCTGTACGTGCTATGGATCCAGTTTTTTTTGTTGTTTGTTTGTTTGTTTGCTTGCTTGCTTGCTTTTTGGATCACACCCAGTGATGCTCAGAAGTTACTCCTGGCTCTGCACTCAGGAATTTCTCCTGGCAGTGTTCAGGGGACCATATGGGATGCTGGGGATCGAATCCGGGTTGGATGCATGCAAGGCAGACACCCTCCCTGCTGTGCTATGGCTCCAGCCCCTGGATCCAGGCTTAGAAAGGGAACCAGCCCCTTCTCCCACCAATCTCGTCCAGGGCAGGGCAGGGCAAGGTCAGCAGCCACCCACCCCGCAGGGACCGGGCGAATGACCAGAGCAGGAGCCGCAGCCCAGCCTTTGTGGGGTGGACACGTGCGTTACACCACCCTGTGTCCATGCAAGTGAGGGCTGGTCTCAGAGTCCCCTGGCAGCCCTGATGGTGCTGGTGCCTGGGCAGATGAGAAAACAGGTTCGGAGAGGACAGGGCTTGGCCGCCGGGCCTGTGGCGAGTATTCTTGCTGCCCTGGACACGGGTTTGTCCACATTTGCTCCAAATGAGCACCTTGATGTCGGAGGAAACTCAGAAGTGCTGAGAAGCAGCAGATGCCCGTGATTAGCCTGGAGGGGGGTGGGGTGGGGGAGTGTTCTGAGTCCACGGCACAGATTTCAGAGGCGGCCTAAGGTGAATGGGGACCACCTCAGGCAGGCCCAGCCGGAGGGGTTGTCTGTTAGCTGAATGCTACATCTCTATCTTTTCTCCTACACAGTCACCGTGTGACTTCTGTGAGTGAGTGTCTGGGGGGCCACGTCCACTGTGATTTGTTTCTGATCTGCAGGGGCCACTTGCCCCGGGGTGAAGGTGGCTTAACTCAGAGGCTGACGCCATGGTGGCTGGAGTCACACACCGTGTGCTTGCAGCCGATCCGGGCTCGAATCCCGGTACCCCGTGGGATCCCTGAGCTCCCCCAGGAGTAATTCCTGAGCACAGAACTAGGAGTAAGGCCTGAGCGGCGCCAGGCATGGCCTCCCCAAAATAAACCCAAAAAGCAGCGTTGAGCTTCAGAGCTGGACCTAGTGCATCCACCAGAGGCTGTTAATTTCTTGCATTTTCTGCGTTCTGGGGTTGGAGCACAGTGAGTAGAGCGTTTGCCTTGCATGTGGCTGACCCAGCCTACCCGAGTTCGATTCCTTCACCCCTCCCGGCAAGCTACCGAGAGTATCTCGCCCGCACAGCAAAGCCTGGCAAGCTACCTGTGACGTATTCGATATGCCAAACACAGTAACAACAAGTCTCATAATGTTACTGGGCCCGCTTGAGCAAATCAATCAACAACGGGAAGACAGTGCTACAGACAGTGCACTGCGTTTTCCGTTCTCTGGAGCTGGCCTCTGTGTCACTGTGTCACCCGGGCGGCTCCGACACCCACCTTCCTCATCAGTGCACAGCAAGGTCAGGTCGTGACACCTCCCTGGGGGTCTGCCTGACCTCTGACCCAACTCCTTCCCCCTCCTCCCCCACCCCTGCAGATTGTCAGGAACTGCTGCCGCCGCCCTCCATGGCCTATGTCCCGGGTGGGGGAGCCCCTGCGGCAGGGGCTGTCCCCGTGGGCTCCCAGTACTGCGTGTGCAAGGTGGAGCTGTCTGTGAGTGGCCAGAACCTGCTGGACCGGGACGTCACCTCCAAGTCCGACCCCTTCTGTGTCCTTTTCATTGAGAACGATGGCAGATGGATGGAGGTAAGCCCCTCTCCTGGGCATCTGGGGGGCAGGCGAGGTGGCAGGGGGCATGGGCAGTGGGGCTTTCCTGGTCAGACCTGAGCATTGCTTAGAAAATTATTGGTAGGCGAGGTGGGGAGGAGCTCAAAGGGCTGGACCCCAGGCTTTGCACGCCGGAGGGCTGGGCAACCGTGAGGTCCCCTGAGCACCCCTGAAAGTGACCCCTGAGCACTGAGCCTGGAGTAGCTCCTTGATACCTCCTGCGAAGGCCCCCCAACAGAACATAAAAATAAAATTAAAGGGGCTGGAGCAATAACACAGCAGGTAGGGCGCTTGCCTTACATGCGACTGTCCCGGGTTTGATCCCTGGCATCCCATATGGTCCTTGCAGGAGTGATCCCGGAGCACTGAGCCCGGAGTAACCTCTGAGCATGCTGGAAATGGCCCTCCATTTTTTTTAAAGTAAAATTGTTGGGGCTGGAGCGATAGCACAGCAGGTAGGGCTTTTGCCTTGCACGTGGCCAACCCGGGTTTGATTTCCAGCATTCCATATGGTCCCTCAAGCACCGCCAGGAGTAATTTCTGAGTTTAGAGCCAGGAGTAACCCCTGTGCATCTCCGGGTGTGGCCCAAAAAGCAAAAAATAAAATAAAAATTAAATTTACAAAGATCCCAAAACAGAGTCCAGCTGGTAGGGCATTTGCCTTGCACGAGAAATGTAAGATCATATTATTATGCTGATCAGTTCATGCAGGGCATGCTCCTACCCGCTGTGGGGTTGCTTGGCCCCGAGTATTTAAAACCAGCGACCGATCAATCCCTGGTATCCCATAGGGTCCCCCAAGCACTGCCAGGAGTAATTCCTGAGTAGTGCAAGGCTAGGAGTAACCCCTGAGCATTGCTGGGTGTGACCCAAAAAGCAAATAAAATAAAATAAAATAAAATCAGCGACCAAAGGCTCAGCTCTGTGGGTTGACCACGTGCTTCTGTCCACCTTTTCTGTCATCTTTCCCTCTCGGTCCTGCACAGCTCTGGTCCCTGGGCGTCCGAGGCCCTGCCAGTCCCTGCCGTGTGGCTTTGGGCCAATGCCGGCCCTCTCTGAGCGTGGCCCCTCCGCTGTGTCGGTCTTCCCTGCCCACCCTTGGCGAGCCTCAGAGCTGGAGGCTTTGAAGGACCCCCCAGCTGTTTGGCCTGGCTCTGACATTTGGAGTGAAACAGCCAAGGAGCAAACAAGAGCGACCCCACATGTGAAGACCGTCAGGGTTGATTTCATTTCCCTTTGGACCACACCCTGGTGGTATTCAGGGCTCTACTCCTGGCTCTGTGCTCAGGGATTCCCTCCTAGCAGGGCCCGGGGGACCCTATGGGTGCCAGGGATCAAACCCAGATCTTCCATGTGCCAGGCAGGTGCCCTCCCGCTGTACCATCACCCCAAGACTTTCAGGTTTGTTTTGTTTTGTTTTTTGTTTTTGCTTTTTGGGTCACGCCCAGGGATGCACAGGGGTTACTCCTTCCTCTACATGCAGAAATTCCTCCTGGCGGTGCTCAGGAGACCATTTGGGATGCTGGGAATCGAATCTGGGTCGGCCGCGTGCAAGGCAAATGCCCTCCCTGCTGTACTGCCGCTCCGGCCCCAAGACTTTCAGGTTTTAAAGGACTTTGCACGTCTTCCGAATGGGGCCTCGAATCCCTGTGGACAATCTGGGGGGACCCAAGGCTCATGGCCTGAATGGCGCTGGGTAGTTTTGAGGTCACACTCCCCGCCGTGAGTGAGGCTGGCAGACTTTGCCAAGAAAGTGTCTGGTATTTGTAGTGACTTACCGGGCAGCTCATAGTGTAACTGTGGTTTAACCCCCCAGATGTGGGCTCCCTCTGACCACGCTGTGCCGTGGGAGAAGGGCTGAGTGGGTGACCCCTTTGAGGGAGGGGAGCTCCCGGGTCCTGCCCCCCGGGGCGGGGCTGTCTCCTCACCCTGTGATGCTGTGGGACTCCGAGGGCTCGGGCAGCCCCCCCTTGCTCCTGGTGGAGGCTCGCACTCCGTCTGCAGCCCCACCCTGGGCCCTGCCTGCCCTCCCCGCCAGTCACTCTCCCACCGGGCCGGCCCCTGCTAAAAATAACCCCGGACGGGCTGGGGCCTCCCATCCCCACTGCCCAGGCCCTTGGAAGTGGACTCGGGGGTGGGAAAGTCAACAGAGCCTGGGCCCCAAAATAGATTCCCGGGGTGGGGCCCCCTGAGTCAGCAGCCCTGGAGGCCGGGCTCCTTCCCCAGCCTGGCTCTCACCATTGCGCCGGACCTCGACCCCGGAGCTGCCGGGAAAGCTTCTTCCCAAAGGAACAAGGATAAATGCGCCAAGGGCCTGTCCACTTCAGCATGGAGAAGTGGGGACCGAGGCCCGGCTAGGACAAGGGACTGCTTCATCACCCCCCAACAAAGCAGCTTCCCCTGACTCCCACCCAGACACCAAGATTTGTTTTTGTTTTTGTTTTTTGCTTTTTGGGGCACACCCAGCGATGCACAGGGTTCATTCCTGGTTCTGCACTCAGGAATTACTCCTGGCGATGCTCAGGGGACCATATGGGATGCTGGGGATCGAACCTGGGTCGGCCGGCTGGAAGGCAAGCACCCTATCCGCTATGCTATCGCTCCAGACCCGGCACCAAGATTTGGAGCCAGCAAGTGCCCACGTGCCTGCGTGGCCGCAGTGCTGTGTCTCGGACCCCGTCGGAGCTCTGGGCTTCGGGGCCTGCCTCTGGGTGCTGGGCCATGGGCCCCGAGAGCCTGGCCCTCCCAGAGTGGGGGGCGCCCTCATCCCTCAAAGGAGCCTCCCCAGCGCCTGACCCCTGACTCCTGACCCCGCCCTCCCTCACGACAGTTGGACAGGACAGAAACGGCTGTCAACAACCTGAACCCCGCTTTCTCCAAGAAGTTCGTGGTCGACTACCACTTCGAGGAGGTGCAGAAGCTCAAGTTTGCCCTGTTCGACCAGGACAAGTCCAGCGCGCAGCTCGATGAGCACGACTTCCTGGGCCAATTCTCCTGCAGCCTGGGCACGGTGGGTGCCCCCGCCCCCCGCCCCGTTGTCTGCGCCCAGAGGCCCCCCCCCAGCTCCAGGCCTCCCACCCCGCTTTAGTGGTTCTCTCTTGTCTCCCCCATTTTCTGGGGGACTCTGTAGCCTATAGCACAGAGCAGGTAGTGGCCCGGCGGGGAGGTGCGGGGACAGAGCTCCATGTTGGGGGTGTGTGTGGGACCAGGGAGGTGGCCCCAAGGACCGTGTGTGCTGGGCATGCGGGAGCCCCAGTTCAACCCCCCAGCACAGCATGGGTCCCTGAGCCCCCTGGGAGGGCCAAGAAAAAGCAGACCCGGAGCCCAGAGCCAGCCAGCCAGCACTCCCAGGGGCGTGGGGACCCCCAGGCCAGAACTGTGAAATAAACGGGCTGTGGTCTTGACTTCCTGTGGGAGGAGTGTCCCGACAGCCAGACTCTGGCAGTGTGACATTGAGCAACTTCCTGTACCTCTCTGGGCTACCTTTTCCCCATCTCACTCTGGTGAGCTGATAGAGGCAGGGATGTGTATGTGTGTGTAGGGGGGGAGGTATGGGGGTTCATCCTTGGATTCCAGCCATTGTTCATGGTGGCGTGTCTGTCCCTCTCTGGACCGCGTCTCACTCTCTGCCTCAGTTTCCCCCAGCTGCACTTGGGGACAGCCTCATGACTGGCCTCTGCAGCCTGTGCTTTCAGCAGGCCTCTTGGGTCACCCCAATAGAGGTTCGACAAGCAAGGGCAAGGGACAGCACGGCCATGTGAGAAGTGGGGTGTGTCCCTCTGGGTCTGTACCTCCAAGGACCAGGAGGTCCGGGGCAGGGGAGGGGTCAGGGTCTGACCCCAGGGAAGCCTTGTGTCCCCGCCTCTTTCTGGGGAGGCAGTGCAGGGTCCGGGGCAGCTCTCCGTGCCTGAGCCTGGCCGAGGCAGACGAACATCCCACCCCTCCCAGTTTCCCTGTGCTCTCCCGGGCCCGGTGGCTAAACCCTCTCAAGCCAGAGTACAGACAGACAGTCCCGAGACCAGGGACCCGGAGCAGGTGGGGGAGGCAGAAGGAGGCCAGGCTCTCTCTCCACCGGGGGCCGGTCGCCCACATAGTGGGGGGTCAGGGGCCTCCTGTCTCCTGGAGGTGAGACAGTGCCTAGTTGGTGAGGGCTTGGCAAGGTTCTCAGCCTCTGTGGGTCACGCCTCTTGGGTCCTCCTGTTCCCCCCTGCCCTCTTCTAGCCCTCCTGATCCCACCTATCCCCTCCCAGCCCCTCCTGTCCCCTTCTTCTTTTTTTGTGGGGGGGGGAGTCACACCCGGCAATGCTCAGGGGTTACTCCTGGCTCTGCATCCAGGAATTACTCCTGGCGGTGCTTGGGGGACCATATGGGATGCTGGGAATCGAACTCGCGTCAGCCGCGTGCAAGGCAAACGCCCTCCCCGCTGTGCTATCGCTCCAGCCCCTGCTGACCCCTCCTGACTCTTCCTGGCCCCTTTTTTTTGTTGTTGTTGTTGTTGTTTTGGGGCGGTCACACCCGGCGATGCACAGGGGTTACTCCTGGCTCTGCACTCGGGAATTATTCCTGGCTGTGCTTGGGGGACCATACGGAATGCCGGGGATTGAACCCGGGTCAGCCGCGTGCAAGGCAAACGTCCTACCCACTGTGCTATCGCTCTAGCCCCCTCCTGGCCCTTCCTGGTCCCTTCTGCCTCCTCTAGGCTCCCTGGGACCGCGGCTCATGTGACCTGCCGCCTGCCTGGGTCCCCCGAGCAAGGCTCCCTCCGAGCTGGCAGGGAGGGGTGAGTCCTGAGGAGAACGACCCCCCTGAGCGCCCTCTCTCCTCTCGCACACCCCCAGATCGTCTCCAGCAAGAAGATCACTCGGCCTCTGGTGCTAATGAACGACAAGCCGGCGGGGAAGGGCCTGATCACGGTAGGCGGGTCCCTCCCTGCCCGCTGCCCTCTGCTCCCGGCTGCTTTTCTCTTTCTGCTTCTCCCGCAGATCATCCGCTTTGTTTGGAGTAGAAAAGGCCCAAGTTACAACGTAGCAACAGGTCGCCTAGCAACGGGCTTGCTCAGGCTGCAGGCTGCAGGGTGGGGGGGTGCAGAGCACCCTCTGCCTCAGCCTCAGGGTGCAGGGGCTGCCACTGAGACCCCCGGGCTGGGGCACGGCTTCTCTTTCCTGGGGCAACCCCCACTCCCACCGCCCACTCCCCAGGCTGCCAGGATGCCCCAGCTGCAAAGCCCAGCAAACCTTGCCCTGGCCCTGTGACTCCTGGGTCCCCCAGCGGCCCCCAGAAGGCAGGGGAGGCCCGTTGGACAGATGGGAGAAGGGACGAGATAAAGCACCCCTCCCATGAGCCTTTCTTGGGGGGCTTCCTTCAGAGCCCGCCTGACCCCTGAGGAACCGCAGGGCACCAGTGTCCCTTTGCTCAAGGGCTTCGGGGTCACATTGTCCTGCTCTGGAAACTTCCAAGCTCCCTTCATCTGTGGCCCTCACCCCAGGGGGTTCTTAGCAAACACGGCCCCTGGCCAGACCCACCGCAGGGACAGTGGCTGCTTGGAAGGGGCCCGTCCCCACCTCCCTGATGTCAGGGCTGGGCGGGGGGGGGGATTGTCTCTCCCCTCCTAGACATCCCCCCTCTTCCTAATGTGGGGACTCTCTCCGGATGTGCTCCCCGAACCCCCTGCCGGTTTCCCATCTTCCTCACTGAAAGGGGGAGTGGCAGGAGCCAGCCCTGGGGGTGGGGCGCCCCCAGGTGGGGTCTCCCTCATCTATACCAGCCCGACCCGGTTGAAGTGCGTGTGGCTGGGGGGAGCATCAGGGAGATGGGGGGCTGAGAGATGCCCAGCCCGGGCACAGGGGCAGAGAGGCCCAGCAAGGCAGAAGGGAGGGCACTGCAATTGGATGGCAGCTTCTGAGCCCCAGCCTCAGTTTCCCTGGCAGCACATGGGAGATGCTGGAATATCCGGTACCTTCCAGGCTGCGGTTGGGGCTTGAGGGGTTGCCCATCAGGCTGACCCTAGCCAGAGGCTCTGTCTAGAACCCAAGAGCAGCCGCTGGGGCTCAGCCCTGCTTCTTGTGCCCACGTCCAGACCCCTCTCTCAAGCCAGGGGAGTCACTTCCTGACTTTTCATCCAGATGCGCCCCCCCCACCCACACCCTTTTCTAGAACATGGAAATGGGGACTCAGAGATTAGAGCCTTGTCCAGGGTCTCCTGGCACACCCCCTGCCCGCTTCCTGCTAGTCCTGGGATGGGGCTGCCCCGGGAGTCTGCGGGCAGGACCAACCCGCCCCTCCCCTGGCCTTGCAGATCGCTGCCCAGGAGCTGTCGGACAACAGAGTCATCACACTGAGCCTGGCGGGCAGGAAGCTGGACAAGAAGGTGAGGCAGCAAAAGAGAGAGAGAGAGAGAGAGAGAGAGAGAGAGGAGAAAGGGAGGGAGAGAGAGGGGCAGAGAGAGGGAGGGAGAGAGGGAGGCAGAGAGAGAAAGAGGGAGAGAGAAGGCACGCACACAGAGGGAGAGAAAGAGAGGGAGAGAGAGGAAGAGGAAGAGAGAGACAGAGAGAGGGAGGGAGAGGGAGAGAGAGACAGGGAGAGACAGAATAAGAACGAGAGAGAAACAGAAAGCGAGAGAGGGAGAGAATAAGAAGGAGAGAAAGAGCGAGAGAGGGAGAGAGAGAGGGAGGGAGAGACAGGGAGAGAGAGACAGGGAGAGGCAGAATGAGAGAGAAAGAAACAGAAAGCGAGAGAGAGAGAGGGAGAGAGCGAGAGGGAGAGAAAGCGAGAGAGGGAGAGAGGGAGCAAGAAAGGGAGAGAGAGGGAGAGAGACAGGGAGAGACAAAACGAGAGAGAAAGCAAAGCAAGAGAGAGGGAGAGAAAGATCGAGAGAGGGAGAGAGAGGCTGCCATAGATGCAGGCTGAGGGGGGAGGTTGTGGGAGGGAACCTGGGGACACGGGTGCTGGGAAATGCGCACTGGTGGAGGGATGGGAGTTGGAACATTCTATGACTGAAACCCAATCATGAACAGCTTTGTAATGGGCAGTCTCAGGGTGGTGATTTAATTTAAAAAAAAAATTGAAATAATTTTTAAAAGATAGTAAAAATCCAACATAAAAAAAGAAAGAAAATAACAGCCCCAGAGAAATGTTTAAATAAGATGAGGCAGGCCAGGGAGGGATGGGGGGGGCAACATCTCTCTCCCAGACCCAGAGGTGGCACAGAGCCCTTCTGCCCCGCCCCCCCCCAGGTCAGGACATCACAGATGGAATTTATTTTCCTTCACACGGACGTTATATAGGGCACTGCCGGAGGCCTCCTTCCTCCCCAAGCTGCCCCCTCACTCTGAGGGCCCATCCCTTTCCCATTAGGGCCCACTGTGGTGCCCTGACATCACCCTTCCACTGTCCTTCATGCTGATTCTGCTGAACCTGCCTCCTTCCTGCCCCAGGATCTTTGCACTTGCTGAATACTCTGCCTAAGGATTCTTTTCCCTGAATATTCTCCTAGCAGCCTCCTCACCTCCACCGAGTACCTCCCATGGCCCTTCCTCAGCAAGGCCAGCC
Source organism: Sorex fumeus (assembly GCF_029834395.1). Taxonomy (NCBI): domain Eukaryota; kingdom Metazoa; phylum Chordata; class Mammalia; order Eulipotyphla; family Soricidae; genus Sorex; species Sorex fumeus. The sequence continues at coordinate 39,149,692 of NW_026606179.1, forward strand.
CAGAAATGGTCTGGCTGTCTTGATTCTCTCCTGCTCTCCAAGCCCCCACTCTGCCTTTCCTGGCCTCCTGGCACTGATGGCCCCTAGTCACAGTATTAGTTTACCTCTTCCTAAATTGAATGTAGCCTTTCTAGAGGAAACCTTTATTTATTTATTTATTTATTTGAGATAGCACAGCGGTAGGGCATTTGCCTTGCGCACAACTGGCCAATCTAGCCAGGTTCGATTCCTCCGCCCCTCACAGAGAGCCTGGCAAGCTACTGAGAGTATCTCGCTCGCACGGCAAAGCCTGGCAAGCTCCCCGTGACATTTGATATGCCAAACACAGTGACAAGTCTCACAATGGAGACGTTACTGTGCCCGCTCGAGCAAATCGATAAACAACAGGAGGACAGTGCTACAGTGCTATTTATTTATTTCTTTATTTATTTATTTTTGTGGGGTTTTTTTTTGGGGGGGTCACACCCGGTGATGCACAGGGGTTACTCCTGGCTCTGCAACTCAGGAGTTACTCCTGGCGGTGCTCAGGGGACCATATGGGATGCTGGGAATCGAACCTGGGTCAGATGCTTGCAAGGCAAACAGCCTCCCCGCTGTGCTATCCCTCCAGCCCCAAGGAACCCTTTTTAAATTTTAACTTCAATGGGATTTTTCAGACACACCGTATTCCTTTCAGTGTGAACTAGGAGTTTCAGATTTCTCTAAAGTTAAAGTCCCCTGTAATTTTCCCCACTCCAAGTCCCCCCTACAGTGGAGGGGCTCCCGGTCCCGATGCTGGTGACAGCCGGTGATGCTCTGGACCTGGGACTCAGGCTCCCATCACCCCCAACAGGGTCCAAGAAGGCGCTTCCTCTTGGCAGGACCTTGTGATTGCAGGGGGCTCCACCCTTGGTCCCCAGCCTGGCACTGCCGCACCCCCGAAACCTGAGCGTGAACTTTGCCCCCTCATTTCCATCTGTTGCTTCTTCCAGGACCTCTTCGGGAAGTCGGACCCGTTCCTTGAGTTGTATAAGCCGGGAGATGACGGCAAATGGATGCTGGTGCACAGGACCGAGGTGGGTGTGGGGGCCGGGGCGGGAAACCACCCCCCTGCCACCTGGGGGTGACTATTTCCTCCCTGCCCTGTCCCCTCCCTGTCCGTGTCCTGGGGGTGGGCCTTGCCCCCTGAGCACGGCCCAGGTGATCAAGTACACCCTGTGTGCAGGTGATCAAGTACACGCTGGACCCTGTGTGGAAGCCGTTCACGGTGCCGCTGGTGTCCCTGTGTGACGGGGACTTGGAGAAGCCGGTCCAGGTGAGGGGCCTGGGGTGTGTGTCCCCCAGGGCCAGCTCCAGTTCCCAGCTGCGGGGGCTTCTGGGCAATCCCTGGGGGGTGGGCACGGCCGGGAGGGGGGCAGGGTCCTCTTCCTAGGGCCGGCTGGCTTTTTTCCCTGAGGAATCGGACCATGACCCCATTGGGGGGCCACAGAGATAGGACAACTGGTAGGCACTTGCCTTGTACACAGCCGAGCCGGGGTCCTCCCCCAGCACTGAGCACAGAGCCAGGAGTCAGGCCTGAGTCAACTGAGCCTGATCCCCAGATCCAACCCAAACCAAGCAGGAATGCCGTCTGCCCCGAGCTGCCGGCTTGGCTAAGGAATGCAGAACCTCCTTGGTCGGACACAGCGAAGGAGTGTCGCTTTGAGGGGCGGGTTGTTCGTCTCTCGGACCCCCAGACTCAGGGAGCAGCTGGGGCGGGCCAGGGAGCTGGGCCAAGGCAGGGATGCCCAGAAAGTCACCGGAGGCCTGGCCTCTAGATCTGGGTCAGAGGCCCCGGGGGACTGTGAACAGTGGGGCCTTCCCTCGGGGCCTCGGTTTACCCGTCGGCCAAGTGGGTGCAAGAATGGCCGCCTTCCGAGGGCCGGGTTAGAACACTGGGGGGCTAGGCTTCTCTCTGCCCACCCCGGGGAGAAAGATTGGGCGGGACTTGAGGCCAGGCAGTGAGGGGGAGGGCTGCCTCATGGCCAGTGCTCTGGGGGAGGTTTGTGGGGTCCAGGAGTGCTGGTCCTCAGGAAACCCTGGATCAAGCCTCATCTCCTGCGCACCCAGCTGTGGCTTGAGTGCGTCCAGCCCCAAGAAGCTCCCAGCATCCTTCATGGGGTTGCGGCCACCTTGTTCTCTTCCCAGTAATCCTGGAGGACTTTTTGTAGGAGGCAGTTGAGGAGCTCTTGGGTTCACCCCACGCCTGTCCGAAAGATGTGGGGAAAGAGGGAGGCTCCGTCCAAACAAGAAGATGTGGGACCTGCCCGGGCTGTCGAGTGCGGTGGCGGGTGAGCCCTGGCTGGGGGAGGTGGCTCCGGAGTCACGTCTCGGGGGCCCCCGCAGGTCATGTGCTATGACTATGACAACGATGGCGGCCACGATTTCATCGGCGAGTTCCACACGTCTGTGTCACAGATGTCTGCAGCTCAGGACGGGGTCCCGGTAAGATGCATGCGTTCGTGACCCCTGGGTGTCCGCGGGACTAGAGAAGGACTCCGGTGGGTGGGGAGGAGGTTGGGAGAGGCCCCTCCTCTCGGCCGGTCCGGACTTGCACCTCATCTTCCTGAGACTCGGGCTTGGAGCGATGGGAGAGCGGGGAGGGCGCTTGCCTTGCACGTGGCCAACCTGGGTTCAATCCCCGGCACCCCCTAGAGTCCCCCGAGCACTGCCAGGAGTGATCCCTGAGCACAGAGGCACGAGTGATTCTTGAGCATCACCAGGTGTGGCCCAAAAACCAAAACCAAACCAAACCAGGATGTTCCCGAGTCTCAGTTTCCCCTTCTGTCAAGTCCAGCCAAGAAAACAGGGAGGCAGTTTCACAGACTGACAGAGGTAAAGGGCTTTTCCCAGAGACCCCCGCATAGCGGCTCCTCATAGAGACCCACGTGATGGTGATGGAGTGGGGGTGACTCTGCTGAATTGCACTGGCCCAGGGCCCCTCGCAGGGGCAGGTACAGCTGATGAGAGCTCAAGGTGGCCGGAGCCTTTTCGGGGCATGGATCTAGGAAGGCTTCCTGGAAGAAGCATCCTGCCCCTTCTCTGGGGCCAGTGCTTTGGAGGAGGTTTGGGGTGCCAGGGGAGTGCTGGTCCTCAGGAATCCCTGAATTGAACCTGTCCTCTTGCTTACCCAGCTGGAGTTTGAGTGCATCAATCCCAAGAAGCAGAGGAAAAAGAAGAACTATAAAAACTCGGGCATCATTATCCTGCGCTCCTGCAAGGTGAGTCAGAGCAGGGGCCAGGTTTGGGGGTCACCCGGGGGGTGGGGGGAGCATTCTGGACAAGGGGAGACACAGAACCTTGGATCTGGAGCCGACGAGGCCTGCCCTCCCTTCCTGGTTCCGCCATGTGTTGGCTCTGGGCCCTTCTGAGTTTCCGCTGCCTGGGCTGTGGTTTCCTCATCTGTGGAATGGGGACATCACAGAGGCCAGAGCGGGTCGGGTGGAGAGGCAGTGCAGGGGTGAAGGCACTGGCTTTGTATCCTACCCACACTGGTCCCCTAAGTGCCACCAGGGTCACTCCTGAGCACTGGGCCGGGAGTAACCCTGAGCACCACCAGCCAAAGCCTGAAAACAAAATTACAAACCGAGGAAGGGGCTGGAGCAATAGCACAGCCAGTAGGGCATTTGCCTTGCACACGGTCAACCTGGGTTCGATTCCCAGCATCCCATATGGTCCCCTAAGCATCACCAGGAGTAATTCCTGAGTGCAGAGCTGTGAGTAACCCCCGAGCATCGCTGGGTGTGACCCAAAAAGGGGAAAAAAAAAAACAAGGAAGAGGTTAAACAAGTGCAGGGATCATCTCCTGCCCTGCTCCCGGGTAGATTCAAGGTGGCCGTGAGATGGGAGGGAGGAGGGAGAGGACACTGCTCCTTGGGAGGCACTGCCCAGGGCCCCCAAGGGACAGACAGCGAAGGGAGGGTGTGCGGGTAACTGGGGCCCTTTTGGGTCAGCTGGGGCCGCGAGACCAGGATCAGGGGGGTCCCACCTGCCCCAGCCCAGCAGCTGAGTATCCGTGGGAATGGGCAGGACATGAAGGAAAGCAGCTGGGGAAGGTCACGGGGCCTAGAGTCCATCTCCTCGAGCACGGATGGAGAGTTCATCCCCACAGGCAGAGGGCAGAGAATCCCTTCCCATGGGCACGGGATAAGAGTCCGTCCCCATGGGAGATCCTGCCCACAGGCTTCCCTGGTCTGGAGAGTGGGTTTCCGGGCAGGTGCCCACGCACGCATGCTCCGTGCACTTCCCTGGTGCGTAGGTTTCCGGGCACGTGCCACAGTTGTCATCTTTGGGGGTTGTGGGCCCATGGCGGCCAAAGATGCCTTGCACGTGGCCAACCCAGGTTCGATTCCTGACTTGCGGTTCCTTCCAGATCAGCCGGGATTACTCCTTCCTGGACTACATCCTGGGGGGCTGCCAACTCATGTTCACGGTAAGGTGCCCCCGCCCTGTCTTGGGGCTCTGGGCTGCCGCTGGGGCAGGAGGGACGCGGGGGTCTCTACAGGCCCCCGTCCTGGGCGAGGAGGAGCGGTCTGGCCTCAGGCGAACACTGGGGCAGGGGGAGTGGGTGCGGGGACCTCAGCCCTCAGGCCAAGTGAAAGTTGGGCTCCCCCCACCCCTGCTCTAAGCCTCCCCACTCCCCTGCTGCCCTCCCTTCCAGGGACACTGGCCCTCACTGAGGGCTGGGCCCTGTTTCTGGAATGTTCTGCCTGACCTAGAGATGCCTCCTCCCCCCATGGCGGGATCCCCATTACCCTCCTTGGGCCCTGCACGGCCACCCACTGCCCTGCAAGGCCCTGGGGACAGGGACTTGTTCTGGCTCCAGCCCCTGCAGGACCCGGCGCTGGGCATGGCCACTGTTCAGAGCATGGAGCAGATCATCCCCTGCCAGGCCCAGACTGCCCCCCCCCCCCCCCCAGACTTTCTCTCCCAGCCTGTTCCTCTTTTCCTCATCCTCAGAAAAGCCTTGGGCCTAGGAGAGAACCAGCAGGAGCCCCACCAAGTTTTCAAGGACTCAACTTGTGGGCAGCGCCATAGCAGAGTGGGCAGGGCACTTGTTATGCATGTGGGTGACCTGGGTTTGATCCCCGGCATCCCATATGGTCCCTTGAGCACCACCAGGAGTGATCCCCAAGTGCAAAACCAGGTGTAACTCCTGAGCATCGCTGGGTGTGGCCCCCCAATGAAAAACAAGTAAATAAAGGGTCACCTCTCTTTTCATGAGCCCCCTCAGTCCTTCCCTGTTGGCCACTCGTGCCCACTCCTCTGTGTGTCTGTGTGCCCCCATCAGGGACTGGACCAGGATCCCCTTGGGCCGAGAGGAAGGTGGTGCTGGATTCTGCCCCCATCAGCTCCATTCCCAGGGGTGGGGGGGGGGGCAGCTTCCCAGAGCTCTGTGCCTATCAGCTTGCCCTCTGGAGAGTGTCTGTCTTCTGACGGTGGGCAGCTGGGGCCCTGGGCTCTGAGGACGCTGACTCGGGTGGTGGCATAGGCTTCTGGGACAGACAGTGGGACAGCAGCGCCTGAATCGGGCGAAACGGGGAAAGTTGGGAAAGTCAAGGCCCGGGGTGTGCAGGGAGAGGGTAGCACCCAGGCACAGGCCTGGCCAGGAGAAGGGGCAAGGGTGGGGAGGAAGAGGAGGAGGAGGGGTTCAAGGCTGTGTATTGGCTTTGAGGCTTTCCTGTGGGCAGTCAGGGGCCCCAGGGGGCGTCAGGGCCAGAGGATGCACTGTGTCGGCATCTAGGTCTCGGGTGGGCTGGAACTGGGTCTCAGCTGGACGGGGGTAGCCGGGGTCTCTGACCACTTGGTGGCCTCTCCCTGCCCCGCAGGTGGGGATAGACTTCACAGCTTCCAATGGGAACCCCTTGGACCCCTCCTCTCTGCACTACATCAACCCCATGGGCACCAACGAGTACCTGTCGGCCATCTGGGCTGTGGGGCAGATCATCCAGGATTATGACAGGTAAGGGCTGCCCAGGGCTCCTGCCAGCCCGGGGAACTGCTTGTCCGAGCCAGAAGCTACCAGGGGATCACGGAGTCAGGGCCAGGCAGGACAGAGCCTGCATGCCGTCCAGGGCCTTCTGGCGCCCGAGGCAGACATTGCCAATCGAGTGCCTAGCCCTTCCCCGACTAAGCCCAGATCTTTCTGGAATCTTCTCCACAGAGTCAAGAGAGAAGGCAGAGGGGCCGGAGCAATAGGACAGTGGTCAGGGTGTTGGCCTTGCATGCCAACCTGACTGTGATCCCTGGCATCCCCTGTGGTCCCCTGAGCCCACCAGGAATAATCCTGGTACACAGAGCCAGGAGTAAGCCCTGAGTATGGCCATGTTGTGGCTCCCAAACCGAACAACCAAACAAAAACCAAAAGCGAAAATTAGAAAGAGGAAACAATGGGCCAGAGTGATAGCACAGAGGGTAGGGCGTTTGCCTTGCGCATGGCCGATCGAGTTCAATCTCCAGCATCTCATATGGTCCTCCATGTACGGCCAGGAGTAATTCCTGAGTGCAGAGCCAGGAGTAACCCCTGAGCTTTGTGGTGTGTGATCCCAAAAAAAGAGGAAACGGAATGTGTTTGCCTTTGCAAGGGCCTTTTCCTCCAATGTCTGGAGAGACAGCACAGTGGGCGGGGCATCTGCCTTCCAAGCAGCCAGCCCAGGTTCTATCCCCATATGGTCTCCCAAGCACCGCCAGGAGTGATCCCTGAGTGAGGAGCCAGGAGTCAGCCCTGAGCACCACCTGGTGTGGCCCCCAAGACAAAAATTAAAAAAAGGGAAAAAAGCTGGTGGTCTGGAGGTGGAGAATTTATCCCAAGTCATGTCAACTAGAAGACAGACATTCTGACGCCTGGGCCCAGCCTCCGCTGAGCACTGTGGGGGAGCAGTGAGTGGGCACCCTTGTCCCGCACCTATGTTCCTGCAGATCTTGATGGGGTGGATGGCGTGGGCAGTCACTGAGGGAAGCAGTGCTGAGGGCGCAGGGCCCTAGGGTGGGCCCAGTGCAGAGTCCAGAGAGCCCTCGGGGGCACAGAGGCACTGGGGGATAAGGGGGTGGCGTCAGGTCACAGGCTGCTTGTAGTACATCACGTTCAAGGGGTAGAAGAAGCAGGTGCCTGAGATTTGGAGGGACACCCTCAGCCCCTGTGGGCGCTGGACCTTGAGAAGGGCAGCCTGAGGGAGACCAGCACCTGGCTTGGGTGTTCTGGCCTCGGCGGTGGCTGGGAATCCCACCCGGACTGACCATGCAGGACATGGGATCTGGACATCTCCAGGAGTATGTCAGGTGGGGGAACCTGCTTTGCTGCTTTGTCAGGACCAGCTGTCCACTGGGCCCTTGGCTGGACCTGCTCCGGGGTCTCAGACTGCCTGGCCCCAGAAGCCCTGGACACTCCCCCCCGACCACTGAGTTTTGCCCCTCCTGTGTTTGTTCCCATATCAGAGAGGGCCCCACACTCACCCCCAAGCCATCACTTCCTTCTCCTCCTCTCCCACATCCTTAGCTTTAATACATTCTAGAATATTCAGTCACTTCCTCCCTCCGACCCCACTGCTCTCAGCCTGTCAGAGCCTCCATTCCTTCCCCACCCAGTCGTTCCAGTAGCTTCCTCCCTGGTCTGACCTGGGAGGCCGGAGCCATGGGAGCACCAAGGAGAAAGGGATTCCGGGATCTCAGGGAAATCCACGGGAAGAAGGGGCCATTTGAATAGGGCTTTGGAGGATGAAGAGGAGTCTGCCACAAGGCGCAGGCTCAGGGAGGGGCATTCCAGGAGCTGCGTAACCAGATGGAGGTGGGGGCATGAAGGTACCCAGCATGTTTCTGGGACAGTGAGTGGCCAGGGAGGGCAGGTGGACAGAGATGAGACCAAAAGCCCAGTCAAGATTTCCTCAGTGAGCATGAGTGGGGATGGGGGACCCACACGGGGTGCTCATTTTATTTAATTTGTTTGTTTATTTATTTAAAATTTTATTGAATCACCGCGAGATAGTTACAAGCTTTCATGTTTGGGTTACAATCACACAATGATCAAACACCCCCCACCACCAATATCCCCGGTATAACCCCCCCTTTCCCACCCTCCCCCTGCCTCCATGGCAGACAATTATTCCCCGTACTCTCTCTCTACTTTTGTGGTGCTCATTTTAGAGGAATTTTTCCCGACTGTAAAAGAGACGTTGGGAAGCACCTGGTTATTGCCAGTCCCTGACTGCTGTGGCTTCCTGCTCCCAGTTGGAGGCGCTAGAAGCTGTCCATAGCCACTGGGGGTTCTGGGCTGGACTAGCAATGTCTGCTGCAGGTGTAGACGCAGTCTCGGTCCTCAGAGGAGGGTTCCGGCTCAGCAGATGTTTCCAGTGTGATTTTTCCTGGAGGTCACAAACCTGATCTTTCTGTGCCCAGAGGCCGAGTGGTCCCAGCCTAGCCTTACGGGGGTGCTTATGGGGGCTCGTGGAAGAGGGGCCTTGTCTGTCTGATTAACCATGTTTTTGTTCTCTCTCCGGTTTAGTGATAAGATGTTTCCAGCTTTGGGGTTTGGGGCCCAGTTACCCCCGGACTGGAAGGTGAGTGAGGCCGGACTCTTGGCCGGAGGGTCCTTGGGAGGGTGTCCAGAGGCCCTTTGGGATCTGTGTACCCCAAACCCACACTCATCAGCCTGAACCTGGTGCAGCCACTCGGGGGTGGGGTGGGGTGTGACACAGAGCCGAGAGTCACTGTGTCTGGCCCCTGGGGTCCTGTCAGGTGGGGAAATAAGATACCAAGTTTGAAAATAAAATGGATGGTCTCCACTTTTTAAGTTTGAGTTTCAGGAAATATTTTAGATTGCGTGTTCCACTTTAATAAAAAAAATCCTCCTTTATGACAGGAAGACATGATAATTACCGTCATGAGGTTCAAGCACAAAATAAAATTCAGTGCAATATGTCTTAGGTGCCAGGGTTGGAAACTTGGTTAGGTAAATGAGAACAGGCCGTACATACACTATGCTGGATTAGATGGTTTAAATTTCCTTATTTACATAGATTAAAATCATACAGCATTTAATCACGACAGATTTGCTTTCGTTGATTTATCTTCTGATATTTCCATTTGCCATTTCTTTAAGTTTTGTTGGAACGAGCAATAGGAAATCAGCTTGTTAAATGCCTGCCAAGGGGGCCGGCGGGGGGATGGCAGGGGCCCTGGGAACACTGGCGGTGGGATTGGTCTTGCGGCATGCTATGACTGAAACAGTTCTGCTGTGAACAGCTTTGTAAATCACAGTGCCTTAATTAAAAAAAATACATTAAAAAAATTTTTTTTAAAGAATGAAGTGTTTGTTCCAGTATATCCTGGGACAGAGAGATGCTATAAAATTTGCTATTTATCTGAGATTTGCTGTAATGGGGCAGACTGTATACTGTCAGGCAGCTCTACTTATTGGGGAAGGGGGGTGTTTGGGCCATGCCCAGGGGTGCTCAGGGATCCTGACAGTGCTCGAGGAACTTATTGGTGCCCGGGAAGGAACCTGGGTCAGCCACATGCAGGCAAAAGCCCCAGGGCCTTTGCGCGTGATCACCCCTGGCTAGTCATTGGCTCCTTCTCACGGATTCTACCCAGAGTTTCTCAGCCTTAACTCCCGAACTCCATAGCTCCAGCCCAAGCTGTATGTATTTACTTCTTCCCTCCCCTCTACTTATATCAAACCCAGGCCTCCTGTGTGCAAGACATGCCCTTGACTGAGCCAGATGCCCCTAGGAGACAGCCCTGAAGCCAGGCAGGGTCATCCTTACTGAGATGGGGCAGCACGGGCCTGGGTGAACCCAGAGGGAGGGCCCAGCCTGGTTAGGGGGCATCAGGGAAAGCTTCCTGGAGGAGGCAACAACTCAGACAAGGAGAAGGGGAAGTGGAGGTACACAGGGGACTCGAAAGAGCCATGGGGCAGAGTCATGGAGGCAGAGGGGTCAGCGGTGGCACCTGCCGCTTGGTCCTCAGCTCTCTGGGTTGGAGGATTTTAGCCCCATCTCAGGGAGTGGATCAGGCCAAAATCCCGGGGACCAAGGCAGCCTCTCTGGGAGGCCATGCGATGCCACAGGAGCCGGGCACAGGGCTGCTAGGGTGGCCGGGCCCAGCACGAGCCTGTTGCTAGGACACCAGCGGCTTTCAAAGAACTCTGGCTGAATGAGCTGTTTTCTTGCGCAAAAGCCTCCTTGGAAATGTCACAGGGCAGCTCTGGGGGGACGGAGGAGGGCCTGGCGGTGCCAGCAGGGGTGCCCGCACCTGGCTTGGACAGGCGGGCAGGCAGGGGCTCCATCCTGCCCCCCCTGCCCCCACGGGGAGACCCCCTCCAGTCCCTGCACCCTCACTGGCTGTCCCCACTCTCCCAGCTTCTGTCCAGACTTCTAGTCACTCCTGCCCCAGGGCCTTTGCGTGTGATCACCCCTGGCCAGTCATTGGCTCCTTCTCATGGATTCTACCCAGAGTTTCTCAGCATCTCCCGGCGGGGCAGCCCTCCCAGGTGCACTCTCGTGGGACCCCTCCCCGCCGCTCACCTCAGTCTGGGTTGTTTCTGGTGAATTGTTTCCAGGTTGGCCCTGGGGTGGGGGTGGGGGGCTTGTGTGGAGGGAAGCTGAGGCCGGGACCGAGCGCAATGGCGTGCTGGTTCTCAGGCTGGGGAGTTGGGAGCAGTGTGGAGCCTGCGACTCTGCTGTCTGCCCTGGGTACCGTAGCTCCCTGCACGGCCCGGGGCCAGGACAACCCCCAGACCACCCCGGGCCGTGGGGAGCAGCCTCAGAGGGCCGCAGGACAGTGGGGAGGGCCTGGTCTTGCATGCAGCCTGCCCAGGTGTGCTCTCCAGCACCCCATATGGTCCCCCAAGACTGGGCCCTGAGCACTGCAGTGTGGGCACCCCCCAAAAAAGGTGGGGGCATGTGGAATCCAGGCGCTTTTATGTGTCTTTCTGGGTGGGGAAACTGAGACTCAACGGGTGGGGGAGGGTGGCTGAGAGTCGTCCACTCCCCCGTGTCTGCTCCGTGCCGTGTTTTTTTTTTTTTTTTTAGCTTTTTGGGTCACACCCAGCGATGCACAGGGGTTACTCCTGGCTCTGCAGTCTTCCTGGTGGTGCTCAGGGGACCCTATGGGATGCTGGGAATCGAACCCGGGTCGGCTGCATGCAAAGAAAAATGCCCTACCCACTGTGCTATCTCTCCAGCCCCACTGCCGTATTTCTTTCTCACTGGCCGCAGCACGGGCAGCCGTGGGTGCCGGGGTGGGAGGCCCCTCACCGACTGGGCCACCAGCCTTGTCCTAGTTGGCGAGTTTACTGCTGAGAGGGGCAGTGCTCCACAGGTGGGTCCTGAGCCGCTCATGCCTCCCTCGGGGACCCCTGGCCCTCTGCACCTCAGTGTCCCCCGTGTCTGACCCTGTCACCTCCTGCTCAGGTGGGGCTCCCCCCACCCCACCCCCAGGTCTGTAAAAGCTTCTTGGATCTGATTTTGCAGGAAGTCGCTGGCCCGGGAAGGCCCGTTTCCCTGGCAACCATCTTCCCTCCCAGCCCCTCGTCCAAGCCCCCCCCCCCCCCGCTCCCCATCGCTGTAGAGACTTGCGACGTCTCCATGGCAACAGGAGACACTCTGACCCCCACACCTGGGGGACCGGGTGAAGAGAGTCCCTGGGACGTCAGGGGATGGGCCCCAGGCCGGGCCCCCTGGGCCGAGGCTGTGACAAGCAGAGACGTCCTCCTCTTTCCACGGAGGTACCCGCAGAGCCCGCGTCCCAGGCCACCAGCTGGTCCCCACCCATCAGATCTGAGGCCCGAGGGCCTTGGGCATCAGGACTGTCCATGCCAGGAAGCTCTGGTATCTTCTTTCCTTCTCTGGGGACCCCTCAGCCTGTGTGTGTGGTGTGTGTGTGTGTGTGTGTGTGTGTGTGTGTGTGTGTGTGTGTGTATTTGTAAAATGGGGTCCCTGGGCTGGAGCCAGCCTCGGGGCAGAGGGGTCTGTCCGGACTTATCTGGGCCCCCTGATGCTCATCTCAGCCCGGACCCTGGACCTCGTCTGAGTTAGTGAGTTCACGGAGTGTCAACTGACCTGTGTCCAGTTTCAGCTCGGCCCCTAAGTCAAGAGCAGCTGCTGGAACTTTCCAGTCCATCTGTGTTTGTTTGATCATCTGAAAAATGGGATAATAACAGGCCTTTGCCCAGAGGCCCCTTCTGAAGTGGGGGCGGCGTGGGGTGTGTGTGCAGGAGGCAGCGGAGAGAAGGGGCTGTGAGTGGGGAGCAGTCCCCCACCCATTTCAGCTCTCTCCCCTCTCCTGGGCCCCAGGGTCTGTGGCCCCTAACTTCCTCCTTGCACCCCACATGTGGCTGCATTATTGATGCTGCCATGGCCCTGGGTTCTTGTGGGTGTCACACCTGCAGGCTGATGGCGCAGAAACAGGCTCAGTGCCCAGGGTCCGGGAGAGGGAACAAGCCCCTCAGCCTCCTGCCCTCCAACCCCCCCTGACTTCCTGCTCCCCCAGTCCTGGGGGGGCGTGGTGGTCAGCCAACCCCAGGAGGGCTCGCAGGCAGAATGCCCACGGAGGGGAGGACCCTCCAGGCTCAAAGCAGGAGGCTCGAATTAAATTATGAGCCCACAGAGTGGTCCCCCCTTCCGGCATCGCTCCCCTCTGGGGGACTCTAAGAGGAGCCCCCCGCCATGAAGAGACTGGGGGGACGTGGGTGGTTTCCTTGGTTTCCTCCCCCAGGCACTGAGGGTGGGGACTTGGAGAGAGTGTACAAGGGGCTGAATACGAGCTCTGCATGCAGGGGGTCTGGGTTTGTTCCCCTGAGCACAGAGCCAGGAGTCACCTCCGAGCGTCACCGGATGTGACTCAAAATTTTTATGAAGACAGAAAAGGGTGGACCCCGGGAGCCAACTCCAGGAGGCCAGCAGGCAGAAGCCTGAGGGGCACCCCCAGCACCGTAGGACTCCCCCCCACCGCCTCACCAAGTGCTCACAGTGACCCTAGACCCCCTCAGGAGCACTGGGCCTGACCAACACTCCTGGGTCAGGCTAGGTGTCCCTGGGAGTGACCCTGCTCCTGACCCCAGACTCAGCGAGGAGGTGAGCACAGAGACGAGGGGCTCTCAGCAGAGGGTGCGGGGTCGCCCAGGCCCACCCCAGCATCTCCTCCCTCTGCCTTGCAGGTGTCTCACGAGTTCGCCATCAACTTCAGCCCCACCAACCCCTTCTGCTCAGGTGAGTGGCCCTCGCCCTAGTGCATCTGTTCAGGGTCATTGGGGGAGGGGGAAGGGGGAAGTGGGGGTTCGCGCTCTTGCTCCCATCCTCAGAATCTCACGTGCAGATCAGGAGCTCAGCGTCTCGCAGGCCTGGGTTCAAGGCCACTGGATGCCCTTTCCAGGCTGTGCGGCCTTGGGGAGATTGCTGTCCCTCTCTGGGCTTTTGCCTTCTCTCTGTCTCAGGGGGCTGGAGCGATAGCACAGCGGGTAGGGCGTTCGCCTTACACGCGGCCAACATGGCCGACCCGAGTTCGATTCCTCCACCCCTCTCGGAGAGCCCGGCAAGCTACCGAGAGTATTTGATATGCCAAACACAGTAACAACAAAGTCTCCAATGGAGACGTTACTGGGCCCGCTCGAGCAAATCGACGATCAACGGGAGGGCCTTTACCTTTACCTTTACCTGTCTCAGGGGGCGGCGACACCATGGTCAGGTGGGACTTGAGCAGAGGCCGGCGGGTCTCACACCTGCCTCCCCTCTCCCTCCTGCCCTGTCTTCCCTCAGCCTCCCACCCCCCATCCCCACCCCCACCCCGCCTTCTCCAGAGGGCCTTGGCACCCAGGGATTGAGGGGAGCGTGTTTGTGCTCACCCATCTCTAGGCTTGGGAGGGTTTTGATCTTGTTTCCTTGGCGGGGGAGGGTGCTGCGGACCACATACAGCAGTGCTAAGGGGTTCCTCCCAGCTCTGTGCTCAGGGTCACTCCTGAAGGTAGATGATCAGGAGACCAGACGGAGGTCGGCCGTGTGGAAGGCAGCGCCCACCCCCTGCACCCTGTATCCCAGACCTCAGAAGGTGTCCGAGACTCCTAAAGGGAGTTAAGAAACAGCTGGGGGGGGGGGGCAGAGGAGGGGAAAGGCAGTGGGCGCCAGCACCCAGGAGCCCCATCACCGCTGGGCCAGGCTGGGGATCACGGGAGTGCTCTGGGCCTCCCCTGCGCGGCCAGGGAGACTACCCCAGAACACACTAGTGGAACAGAGGAGGGGTGCCAGGCGGTGATGGAAGGGAGCTCCCTGACACTGTGGGCCCTTTCAGCTGGGGATTTGGCTGGAAAAAGCCTCTGCTGGGGAACTGGAACGATTGCACGCGGCCGACCTGGGTTCGATTCCCAGCATCCTGTATGATCCCCTTAGCACCACCAGGAGTGCTGTCTGAGTGCAGAGCCAGGAGGAACCCCTGTGCATCGCCGGGTGTGACCCAAAAAGAAAAAAAATAAGCCTCTGCTGTCCCTGGGGTCCCAGCTGGGCCCGCCTGGCACACGGGGGCAGTCCTTCCATGCCCTCTTGACTGAGGCTATGCAGGGCCGGGCCCTCACCGGGAAAGGTAGTCCCATACTGGTCTTGAGCTCCCGGGACTGGTGTCCAGGGTCTGGTTGGCCAGCATAGCCCTGGCCGGAGGCTCTCTGGACACAGAATGGGGGCATTCTCAGGCTCACAGTGGTGACTGCTCCCAGCATGGCCAGCAGCCCAGTTCCCCGGTGACCCTGAGCAGAGCCAGCACATGTCCAGAGTGGCTTCCCCAGCCCCAAGGCCACGCGCTGACCGCCCTGCCCTTCTCTAGGAAGATGCCACCGGGGCCTCCTGCCAGCAGCCCAGAGCACACGATGAGAAGTCCCTTTCATGATGAGTGACTCCATTGAATGATGAGTGACCCTCTTAAATGATGAGTGCCCATTGAATGATGAGTGATCCTTTTTTTTTTCCTTTTTGGGCCACACCCAGTGATGCACAGGGGTTACACCTGGCTCTGCTCAGAGGACCATATGGGATGCGGGGATTGAACCTGGGTCGGCCACGTGCAAGGCAAACGCCCTACCCATTGTACTATCGCTCCAGCCTGATGAGTGATCCCTTAAATGATGAGTGACCCCATTGAATGATGAGTGACCCCTTACATGATGAGTGGCCCATTGAATGAGTGATCCCCTTATGATGAGTGACCCACTGAATGGCGAGTGACCCTGTTAGTGCTTGCAGAGGCTCTGAAAACTGGACCACTTACCCCCTCCCACAACTGAGAGGGAACATCGGCAGAGCCAGGCTCTAGGCCAGAGTGGGTGCGTTCTGGGTGCTGCATGGCCCCACTGCCCGCACCTCTGCTGGGCCCAAGCCTTGAACCGCCACAGCCAATGGCCAAGTATCACCGGGAGGGGCCCCAGCCACCCTGAGCACTGCTTGGGAGGACCACCAAGGGAAACCCAGCCCCCCTGCTGAAGCTGTAGGCATCTGCCCTCCTGACTCCCCCACCTGACTCCCCCCCCTTTTGCTCCGGTCTCCCTGGTCTTCTCCTGGGGGGCTTCCTGTCCCACGCCAGCCACCGCAGGGGCACTTGGGGCCAGCCGGGACTCAGGAGAGCCTGGTCAGCGCCGGGGGTGGGCGGCGCGGCCAGACTGACCCCACACGTCTCTGCGCAGGCGTGGATGGCATCGCGCGGGCGTACTCGGCCTGCCTGCCCCACATCCGCTTCTATGGACCCACCAACTTCTCCCCCATCGTCAACCACGTGGCGCGCTTCGCGGCCCAGGCCACGCAGCAGCAGACGGCCACGGTGAGTGCAGACGCTCACGCGGACACGCGGGCTGGGGCCGACCCCAGGGTGGGCGGGGGGGGGGGAGCCCTGGTCCCTACACTCCACCCCGGAGGGAGGGGGGCTGCCTTTGCCGCTGCAGCATCCTCAAGGAGCCTCTCTCTGTACCTCAGTTTCTCTGCAGGTTTAGTAGGAAGGCGGGTCCTGGCACCCAGGGCACAGAGCTAAGAGGCCACACTGCCGTGGGTGCGAATCAGGGCTGGGGGCACTGGGAGGGGCTTCCTGGCTCCCACCTCCTGCTTGGGGCTGCTGGGCTGAGCAGTCAGGCCCCACAGGGTTCTGGGGCTCCTGACTGCCCTGAGGCCACCGGGCTGCTGTGTGGCTCTGGGCAGGGCCTTTGGCATCCTGGGCTGCTCAGGCTTCTCCCTGCCTCCCAGCTCCAGGCCCAGTGCCAAGGTTGGGCTGACCGGGGTGCCCCCGCCCACTGCCCCAGCAGCCCCCAGGACCTGCCCAGTCCTCACTCTCCCACTGCCCAGGTGCACACTCGCAGACTGCACCCATAGGCTGGGAGTGGGGCTCGGGTCCAGGGTTGGGGGCCCAGTCCTGTGATGGGGGCTTTGTACCCGCCTGGCCAGCCCCGCCCTCTCCTCTGCGTGCTCTGATGGTCCCCCCAGACTGAGCCTTCCACTCCCTTCCCAAAGGCTCACCCTGATTCCCTCCCACCCCCCAGGCAGGCAGGCCACACTGGCCAGCACCCCTGCAGGGTCAGTGCCCCCCAAGTGCTGCTGCCCCAGCTCGCGTTCCTGCCCAGAGGGGTCCACGAGAGCCTCTGACTTGGGCCTCTTGCCAGCCTCGGCTCCTCAGGGACCCCCTTCCTTAACTAGGAAGCTTCCGCTCCGGCCTCCTTCCTGCCCCGCTCTCTGCAGCCTTTGTTGGTCCCTACCTGGCCAGGCCCGGCAGCCTGGCTGCTCCCTCCATCATCCCCCCCTCATCCCCGCTGCAGGTCGCTCTCCTGGCTTTGCTTTCACTCACTCCAGCGTTGCTCCTCTCCGACCTCCTGGTGGCCTCCGCCCCATGGCTGGGGATGGGTGGCCAGTCCCCACTGTTCTCCAGGCCTGTGGCAGTGCTGAGTGGGGAATGGCGTGTTGGTTTCCCCACTGAGCGGGTGCAGGGGTCGTCGGTAGGGTGCTGGCCTTGCCTGTGGCCGACCCCACCAAGAGGAACCCCTGAGCACAAAGCCGGGAGTAGCCCTCGAGCACTGCTGAACGTGGCCCCAATTTTTGTTTTTTTTTTTTTTCTTATTGATTTAGGCTTTTTGGGTCACACCCGGCGATGCACAGGGGTTTACTCCTGGCTCTGCACTCAGGAATTACCCCTGGTGGTGCTCAAGGGACCATATGGAATGCTGGGAATCGAACCCGGGTTGGCCGCGTGCAAGGCAAACGCCCTACCAGCTGTGCTATTGCTCCAACCCCTGTTTTCTTTTTTTTTTTAAAGGTTTATTATGGGTCATACTTAGAGAGGCGATGCTCAGGGCTTACCCTTGGCTCTGCACTCAGGAATTACTCCTGGCAGTGCCAGGGGTGGATCCTGTGGGATGCTAGGGATTGAACCTGGGTCGGCCATGTTGGCTGCATGCAAGGCAAACGCCCTCCCCGTTATCCCATCACTCCTGTCCCTGGGCCCAAAAATTTTAAGAAAAATTTGAACAAAAATACAACAAATACGCCTGAGGAATGGGCACGCTTAGACCTGCGGGGGGGATAGGCGCGTCGCTCCCCCTGCTGTGGGCTGTGTCGGGGGTGGGCCGCGGTGGTTGCAGACCCCGACTGCCCCCTGTGCGGGTGCGTTAACTGACACAGGGCGAGGCCCACAGGGACCAACTCCCCAGTCCCTCACAGCAGGGTGCAGGGGGCAAGGCTGGCGCCTTGGGTGACCGCCACGTCTGGAACCGCAGCCCAGGCACTGGCGAGCAGCGTGTCAGCCCCTGGTGCGAGGTGGGAAGGCTGGAGGACGCTGGGTTAGCAGCCGGGTCCAGGGAGGCGGTTCTCTCTACAAATGGAGTATCTCAGTGCCCAGTGCTGTCCGGGCCCTTCCCGCATGTCCGGGGGAGGCCTGTTCAGGACAGGGTGGGCACCGGTGTGGGCCCGGGGCTCGCAGCAGGGGAGCTCGGGGCTGGGTTGGGGGCCCAGGTGGAGGCTGGGGTCAGTGCCGCCAGGATGGTAGGATACTGGCTGTGAGGGTCTGTTGGGAAGAGGTCCCCGTGGTCAAGCCTCCTAGGGTTGGAGTCCAGTCCTGTGCTGGCCCCTTCTCCCCTGGGGACGGGCAGGCCACTCCGTCTCTCTGAGCCACAGTCTCCTCTCTGTACCATGGGAACCCAGGTTGCCTGGAGGAGTGAGTTAGTGTTAAATGGGGCTGGAGCAATAGCACAGTGGGTAGGGCGTTTACCTTGCACGTGGCCGACCCACGTTCGATTCCCAGCATCCCATAGGGTCCCCCAAGCACCGCCAGGAGTCATCCCTGAGTGCATGAACCAGGAGTAACTCCTGTGCACCACCAGGTGTGACCCAAAAAGCAAAAAATAAATAAAAATAAAAAATGACACGACAGAACCTGGCTTGCTGGGACAGGAAGGACAGGCCAGGTGAGGGTGAGCGCAGGGCTGGGATGGGGCCGGAGGAAGGGGGCACAGAAGGAGGGATGGGCTCTCGCGCCAGCCCTGAAGGGGGCAGCTCAGAGCCCCGGACAAGCCCTTCTATGAAGTGAGAAGAAACTGCTGTGGTGAGGCTGGGCCCGAAAGGGGTGGATCTGGGAAAGGCTGGGGGTGGAGGGAGGAGAGGGGGTGACTGCCGGCTCAGAGGGGGTGCTGGGCTGGAACTGCCGTGTCGCTGTCTCCAGTGCTCATGTTAGAAGCACTGGGCTAGGGGCTGGAGCCATAGCACAGCGGGGAGCGTGTTTGTCTTGCACCTGGCCGACTCAGGCTCGATTCCCAGCATCCCATAGGGTCCCCCGAGCACCGCCAGGAGTAATTCCTGAGTGCAGAGCCAGGAGCAACCCCTGTGCATCGCTAGGTGTGACCCAAAATGCCTAAATAAAATAAAAGCACTGGGAGAGGGACCAGAGGGCGTTTGCCTTGCACGCGACTGACCTAGGTTCAATTCCCAGCATCCCATAGCACTGCCAGGAGTAACCCCTGAGCATCACAGGGTGTGACCCAAAGCGCGGGGAAAAAAAAAAAAGAGGAAAAAAGAAACACTGGGCGAAGTGGCTAATTCCCAGCACTCAGAGTCTGGAGAACTGGGTAAAGGCAGAAGGTCACTGCATCCCAGAAAGGTGTTTGGGTTGCTGGCTGCCCGGCCAGTCTGCCTCTGGAGCAGGGGAGGGGCATGAGTTGCAGAAAGGGTGTGTGGTGAGGGGGAGACAAAGAGGGAACAGGATGGCAGGGCACGGGGGGGGGGGGTGCGGGGCCCAGGAGTGTCCAGGGGAGCCCCTGGGGGACCCTGGAGTGTCCATGGGGGCCCTCTGCAGGGGTGAGCTCTGGCAGTGTTAGCAGGCTCAGGCGGGCCCCCAGCTCTGTGGGATAGAGCGACAGAGGCAGGAAGGGCACGCGGGCAGGAGGGAGCAAGCCAGCAAGGGCCTGGCAGTGGGGCGGTTCGGGGGACCTCAGGCTGGCCTGTTGGTGGGCACTGCAGAGCCCCTTCCGCCTCCCTTGCCTGATTCCACTCTACGTTCTCCACACACTCCTCCCTCCTGCTCTCCCAGCAGCAGGGGGTCTCCACCAGGCGCCCCCTGCCCCCATGGTGGTAGCAGACCTTAGAGGCTCCCCAACAGTCTCGGCTCGGGAGGGCTGAGCGGGGCTGAGCAAGGGAGGCCAGTCCTGGCGGTGGGCACTGGGGTCAGCTGATCTGTGAGGGCAGTAGCATTGGCTCTGGGCTTGGACTTGCCTGGGAACAGCATCGAGGCTCTGGCGGGCCCCTCCCCTGCCAGCCCCCCACCCTCCCAGGGCAGATGCTGGTGTACACCCCAGGAGGGCACTTCCCAGTGAAGCCCAGCGCTGGGGGCAGACTGAACCATTCCCGTCCCTGAGCCGCTGGTCCCCTGGATGCTCTCCCTGTCTGTGGGTGCTCCCGTGCTGTAGGCTGACGGAAATGGTGGGGGGCTGGAAGATTGCTGAGCTGGAAGGGCTTGAGGCCCAGGAGGGCATTTCCCTCCCCCTCACCAGCTGAGGAGCCCACCACCACAGTGCCCCACAAACCTCATCGTAGAAGTGGGGTTCAAGGCCGCTGCGGGGCTGGAGCAAGGCTGTTCTCTCAAGACATCGGGCCGGGATGAACTTCTGAAGCTGCCCTACCCTCAGGGTGGGGTGCTGGCTGGAGCCCTCCTCTTCAGGGATTCAGCTACCATCTCCATAGCAACAGGTCTCCTCGGTGGAGGGACTGGTCCCTTAAAGGCACAGTGCAGGGAAAGCAGGGACTTGGCCCCTGGAGCCCAGCATCAGGATGGTGGCCTTGGTTCGTGCTTGGGGAACAGGAGAGCTGGGGGTTAGGGGGAGGCTGCAGGCGCTGCCTTTGTCACCTTTGTAAGTTCCCCAGGCAGCAGATGGCTTTGCTGGGAGAGGAAGTGGCTGAGGGTGGACCTGGGGTCTGGCTGGGCTCCCCCGCCCCTCTTAGCATCATGACCTGGTTTATTTGGGCCCCAATTCCTCTCCTAGGATCCCAGAGTGTCAGACTAAAGGAAAAAGCCACCAAGTGAGCGTATTAATCTATGTATGGGACAGTGGGGTAAAACTGATACCCCCTCCCACCCCCGAGCAGTCAGAGAGCACCAGGCAGAGCACCGAGCACACAACCCGTCTCCCAATGTGACTCCGCCCGCTCGGAATCCCAGGGTCCCGGCCCCAGGTTCTTCCCAGAGCCTTTCTGCTCCCCCCTCCCCACCCTCAAGTCTACTCCGACTGTGTCGCCCACAATAGTGATTTGGGTTTTGAGGTGGTATGTTTCTTTTTTAAACTTAAATAATTGTATACAGAAACTTTCAACCCGCTGTAGGTGAAAAGTCACTTACCAGAAATAAAGTAGCAGTGGAAGTAGCTCCAGCCCACTGCGGATGACAATCCATCCAGCTCAGACTGTCTGTCGCCTCCCAGTGCCAGAGAAGGTGCGCACTTGGGAGAGGCATTCAGCCCTAAGCCCAGCCCTAAGCCGAGACTCAAGACTCCCTCCTGGGGACAGTCTGTGATCGCCACCCTTAGCCCCTACTGAGGGAGCTGAGCGTAGCACAGAGGGAGGAGGGCCTGTGTGCCGAGGGGGGGTGGCAGCCAGGATGCAGCCCAACATCGCCACGGGCAGCCCCACTTTGCAGAAGTTGCCACGTGGCGGGCGGCCCCACTTGTGGAAGGAGCCATGTGGCGGGCAGCCCCGCTTTGCACTAGGAGCCACGTGGTTGGCAGCCCTGCTTTGAGGGAGCCACATTGGCGGGCAGCTCCGCTTTGCACTAGGAGCCACGTTGTGGGTAGCCCCACTTTGCAGGAGCCACATTGGTGGGCAGCCCTGCTTTGCACTAGGAGCCACGTGGCGGGCAGCCCTGCTTTGAGGGAGCCACGTTGGTGGGCAGCCTCACTTTGCAGGAGCCACGTTGGTGGGCAGCCCCGCTTTGCACTAGGAGCCACGTGGCGGGCAGCCCTGCTTTGAGGGAGCCACATTGGTGGGCAGCTCCACTTTGCAGTAGGAGCCACGTGACAAGTAGCCTCACTTGCAGATGCGGAAAAAGCGGCACAGGGACTTGGGTCTCTGGTCTGTAATCTCACTGGGTGGTCACTGCCAAGCCCTGATTCCAAGGCCTTGAGAAGCTCCAGCGCAGGCATCTGGGACCCCAGCAGGACGGCAAGAGACAGCAGCCGTGCCATGGCTGAGCTGCAAGGGGGCACGGGCGTCCAGGGCACCAAGGCTCCCTCTGGGGAAGGAGCGTCTCTGCCTCCCAGGGGTCTTGAGGACTGAGGTATGGGGGAGGGGTTCCGGGGACCTGGGGCCTGCTGATTCGCTCCCCTTCCCTGCAGCAATACTTCATCCTCCTCATCATCACCGACGGCGTCATCAGTGACATGGAGGAGACGCGGCACGCGGTGGTGCAGGCGTCCAAGCTGCCCATGTCCATCATCATCGTGGGCGTGGGCAACGCCGACTTCGCAGCCATGGAGTTCCTGGACGGGGACAGCCGGGCGCTGCGCTCGCACACGGGGGAGGAGGCGGCCCGCGACATCGTACAGTTCGTGCCCTTCCGGGAGTTCCGAAACGTGAGTGTGGGCACTGGCTGGGGCGGGGGGTGGGGGGGAGGCACGGCAGGACCCCTGCAAGCACAGTCCTTCCCAGAAGCTGAACCATTTGCTGCCCCCATCCCTAGCTCCTCTACTCCCGGGGTCCGGTGCCAGCCCAGGGCTGGCCCCGACGTGGCCCAGCGCCCACATGTAAGTGAGTGCTTGTTTCAGCAGCTAATGGCGTTAGCAGCCCGGGTGGGCACATTCAGGGGCACAGTACCCCCACGGGGCTCCAGGGCAAGGCTTTCTGGAGGACCTGCGCCCCCCCCACCCACAAGACCTAGGTTTGGCACGGAAGCCAGAGTTCTTCGTGGGGGCGAGAGTATCCCAGGCAGGTTGAGGATGGAGCCAAAGTCGAGAGCGGAGAGGTTTTCCTGCTGGTGACGTCCTCTCTCCAGTGGCCTCACCTCGCAGGTGAAAGCAAGCCCCTTTCCAAAGGGTGCATGGTGGGACTGCCGGCACCCACTCTGTACCTACAGGTGGTGGTGACCCCAGGACTGCCCACAGGGTGCTGGGCTCGGCTTATAGTAGGTCCATGGAGCCCTAGGATCTCATGGTCACCACCGTGGACTGTGAACCCGGGATCCAGCTCTGCTCTGAGCAGCTATGCAAGTGGCCCAGGGCCAGCCCTGCCCTCGCTGGGGCTCAATCCCTTTAGGGGACTCCCAGGGGATTGCAACTCAGACACGGGACTGGAGAGACAATTTAACAGGCCAAGGCTGCTCTTGGCATGGGGGAGGCTCCGGATGCATCGCCCCGACACTAGCACCCAAGGGAGAAACCCCCCGAGCCAAGAGCAGTCCTCCAGGCACTGCCAGGTATGCCCTTCCCACCCCCAACTACAACAAAGCACCAACTCTAAAGAACAGACAGAACGCTCTGCTCTGTACTCCACGGGGCTGCACCCCTGCAGAACCTTCTAGGGTCCTGAGCGGTGGTTGGGTCCCTTCCTGGGGACTGGGCGCTTCCCGAGGATGAATCCCGGGCGTTCCCCGCCCCATCCTGCATCGGCATGGCCCGCACAGCCCTTCCCCCTGCCCCCACCTTGGGCAGTGAGCCGAGACTTCATGCCTGTCGGTGGTGACCCAGAAGGTGCTCGGGAAACGCTGCCGCCTCGCCGCCTCCACCGTCTCTCTCCCCTAAAAGCCTCCCACAGGCAAATGCATCCGAAACGCGGCTCCAGGAGAGAGAGTTACACTTAGCATGGAGGGAGGCGCTTCTAATGGAGGCTATCGGGCAGGGCTGGGGTGGGGGCGCTGGTCCCAGACAGCCCTGCTGGCCCCCCATGGCAGTTCTCTCTGCCCGGGGAGGGACCCCCCCCCCCCCAGCCCTCCAGTAAACCTTCCTCCTCTCCTCTCTACCCACCCCTGGGCCTCGCAGGCAGCTAAAGAGACTCTGGCCAAAGCCGTGCTGGCGGAGCTGCCTCAACAAGTCGTGCAGTATTTCAAGCACAGAAACCTGCCCCCCACCAACTCGGAGCCCGCCTGAACACCAGCCAGCACCCAGCAGCATGCCCCGCCCCCCCCCCCCCCCCCCCGCCAACCACTCCCACCCCACCCCACTCTGAACGTGCACGCGCACCCTGCTTCCTCGTGGGTGGCCTTTTTTTTTTTTTGTTTTTTTTGGTAAAGCCAATCCACATTTTTATTTTTTACAACTGGACCTCCGCCCCCGACTTCCCCCAGCCCAGCTGGGCTTCCTTCCTTGGAGTCCGCTGATGACGCTTCGGGCCAAACCAGCTTCCTCTCTCCTCCTCCTCCTCCACCCGTGCCACGCTCCAGTGTTGAATGTACTTTGTATAATTTTAGTGGAATTCTTGTTTATTAAAGAGAATAAAATTTTTACGATCCTAACTGGGGTTTTCCAGACACCTGAGTGGCTCCCGGAAGTGTCCCGAACCTGGTGCAGGACTGTGGTGTGGCTGGCCCATTTCTACTGTGACTGGGATATGTTTGTGTGCGTGCATGCGTGCATGCGTGTGTGTGTGTGTGTGTCCCCTACTCAGGGTATTAAATGCATTTCAGATGTTCCTGTGTCAGCAGAACTGTGACGTGGCCAGTCCGTTTCTACTGTGACTTTGTGTGTGTGTGTGTGTGTGTGTGTGTGTGTGTGTGTGTGTGTGCGTGCACGCATGTGTTCGTTCTACTCAGGGTCTTAAAGGCGTTTCAGATGTTCCTGTGTGTGTCAGCTCCTTTCTCAACGGGGGGCCAGATGGGCTTGCTGGCTGAGGAACATGCAACCCCTTTTCCTAGGGTCAGAGAGAAAGAATGGAGGGGGTGGGGTAGGGGTGGGGGTGTGGGTGTGGGTGGGAGTAGGCGCTTGCTTGCTTCACACGTGGTTGGCCGAGTCTGGTTCGAACTCCGACACTGCATAGGGTCCTCCCGAGCCCTGCCAGGAGTGACCCATGAGCCCAGGGCTGGGAGTAAGCCCAGAGCATGGCTGGGTGTGGCCCAAAAATCCAAGGGGGGGAAAAATAGAGCACAAAAAGAAAAAAATTCCCTTCCCCCGGTGGTAAGGCTCTGATGTTTGAGCAGTCCCTTCTCCATGGAGACACAGGCCCCAGAAATAGTGACACCTGTTGTGGGGCAGGGACCTTGGCACGCTGCACGTGAGTGCCATGAGCAGAATACATGCCCCCCCACCCCCACCCCGAGCTGTGGGCCTCCCGCCTCCTGCAGTCTCTGTCCTTCTCCTGCAGCCTCTCCAGATCTCTGCTGCTGTCGCTGTGTCCTGTGTTGGTGTGGGGGTGGGGGGCCTCACGAGACAGCTTGTTCCTGCCCATGTGCTCCTCCGGGTCCCCCAGGCACTGGGGTGCTCCCCGGGCTCTCCAGTGTGGGGGTTGTCGGCCACAAGGCACTGCTCTCATGCCGGTGGCCCATGGTGGCCGCCACGTGTCCCCCGCTCCCCCCGGAGGTCAGGCCCAGCTTCCTGAAACTCACATTGGCCCAGTGCCCATGTGCCCAGATGCCGCCTCCTGGTCCACATGACGTGGCTTCTGTGTTCAGCCCGTGATCTAGGCGAACCCTTCCCTACTGCCTGGATTCAACTGAGGAGCTGAATTCACTAGAGGCCAGGTCAAGACCTCCCCGTCCCAATCGGGCGGCCACGAGTCCCCTGTGCTGCACTGGGCCCTCTGGGCGCATCTTCCTGCCGTGGGTTATCCTGACAAATGCTGCTGGTCAGCAGTTTTGACCAGTCTCACCAGAGCTGGGAGCCACTGTGACCGGAGACGGGCAGGAAGTGGCGTTTGTAGTGGGAGGCACCCTCATCCCGACCTACCAGTGGACTCCATGGCCACCTAGAGCTGGCTGGAAAACACCCCCGGGCCATATTCCCACCTTAGCTCTTGGGGTGGGAGGCCGGCATTCTCACCCAGACCTCCCGGGCCAACAGAACAGTCGGCGGGAGACGGGCATTGGCTCCCGTGCAGAGGGAGCCCCGGCGTTGCACGGGGGAGGTGGTGGTCACCCCTAAATGGTTGAACTCTGAAGTCGCGGCTGCATCACATGGATGCAGAGTCATCTTGGCTTTTCCTTCCGACTTCTCGGTGAGACAAGCCCCCTATTCCAGGCTGCCCTGAGTCTTCAGGGGAAGTCTGAGCTTTGTTTGTTTGGGGGTACATCTAGCAATCAATGCTCAGGGATCACTCTTGCTGGTCTCGAGCCACTATATAGGATGATGAGGATGGAACCTGCATTGGCTGTGTGCGGAGTAAGGCCTTTTGCCTCTGTACCACTGCTCAGGCCCAGAGTCTTAATTCTGTACCAGGCTAAAATTAAACCAAAGTAACTCAGTCCCAGTGACCTCTCTATAGGATGGAGCCTACAATTATTAATTGCTGATTATGTATTTCAAAGATGCCGCGAGCAGATAAGCTTGGTAACGCTGGATCACTTGCCGCCTGGCCAACACTGCCGTTATTCACACACCTGACATAGCACTGCCGTGCCACTGGGACTCAAAACCAAGCCTAATGCCATCGTCTTGGCTGTTCTGAGTATGCCTAGCTGTGACTCTGCAGTGCAGGGGCTCAAACCCGAGTGTCCCACATGCAAAGCCTGAGTTCTCTGGGGTCCTGCTACTGGGTTTTTGCACTGTGCTTGCAGACAGGCTGAAGAAAATGTGAACGCTGCCTTCAGTCCTGAATCACCCAGAGGCCCGTGCTGGCCTTTTCGTTTGTAACCCTCTCTCGACTTACAGGCTTCACTGAAAAGCTGGCTTGGGAATTCCTGTGAGTCCTTCAACCCACCACAAATTTTGGTCTCTAGGAAGTGCGGGGAAGGGCTACTTCACTGGCCTTTTTAAATTTTTCTTTTAAATTTTGAGACACATGTGGAGGCGACTCCTTGTTCAGTGCTTGGGAGGCCAGACCATCTCCCCAGCCCTTGCTGGAAGATTTTCAGGATGAAAGACACCTGAGTCCATAAAAAGTCTGCCAACATGCAAACAGTACATGGCATGTAGAAATGACCCTCAGAACACACAGAATGAGGGGCTAGAGTGATAGCACAGCACAGTCAATCTGGGTTCAATTCCCAGCATCCCACATGGCATATGGTCCCCTGAGCACCGCCAGGATTAATTCCTGAGTTCAGAGCCAGGGGGAACCCCTGTGCATCGCCGGGTGTGACCCCAAAAGCAAAAAAAAAAAAAATTACACAGAATGAGTATGGTGGGAAGGAGAATACTGGGCATGACTTAGAGATGTCGGGCTGCCCCACTCTGCAGTTCCGCGAATTCTGACGCTGGGCCACCTTTTGTCCTCCTGCCTGGTTGTGCCCTGGCCTTCTCCCTCCCTCAAGAGTTGCTCCAGCAGACAAGCACGCAGAGATGCCTGCCCATGCCAGCCCTGCAGAGAGGCAGGAATGTGCGGCTGACTTCTTGTAATTCAACCTGTGACTACAAAGTGTTGCCAAGACTTTAACCTCCTACCGAGCAGCCCTTGCCTTCCGCATTGTTCTGCGTTCAGTGGAGCTGGGCGCGCCAGAGCGATGCCACTGAGTCCTCCTGTTTTTTTTTTTTTTTTCTGGAGGGGCTGAAGCCAACAGCTGAGCTGTATACCCACGGCTGGGCCGCCTGCGCCAAGGAACCGGGTGTGCCGTGGCAATTAACATTTAGTGAAGCGGGAAGCGCACAGAAGCTGGTGGTGAGGCTCTGGCGGCCAGACCTGACCCTTCCTCCCGTCAGTGTTCTAGCGGAGACTGAGGAACGCCGGCGGGGCGGGAAGCAGCTGCCGCAAACAACCTTTGATGGATGCTCTGAGGCGGGCAGGCCCAGGGTAACGGTGCTAATGACAGTGCCAACCACTTACTACATACCATGTGCCAGGCAGCCCTGCAGCGTCTAAACCAGACCCTCACCTTCTCCAAAAACCCTGTTTGCCTGGAAGGGAGGGGCCTGGGAGAACTTGAGGGCACAGTGCCTGGCTCCTGGCTCCAACCACCCTGGCATCGTTCTGCAGAGTGGAGCTCGGCTGGTCTCCCAGGAAGCGGCAGAAGCCAATGGGGTGCAGGGCTGGTTTCAGGGGAGTGAAGCTTCTCTTAGGATGAAAGGAGGCAGCTGGACAGAACCCAGGAGGTGGCACTTAACATGGATGCATGTTAGATGGCCCTTGGTCGGGGGCACCTGACTTCCGGTCTGGAATGCTCCTGGAAAAAGCTGGTGTGAGCCACTTCTCTGAGTCTTGGACAGAGAAGGCACGGAGACACAGATCACTGGGTCTAGTCATGTTGGTTATAATCAGTGTCCCAGCTTCTCCCAGATGCAAAGGGGCTGCTCTGCATTTCCAGTTCTCTTCCTGCCACCTGGGCAGGTGACAAGAGCTCAGGGTAAAAAAAAAAGACAGTGGAGAGAGGAAAGAGAGGGCATGTGTCTCACTCCGCCTTGGTCCTGAGCAAAGCTGGGAATAGGATCATTGCTAGATGAGCTTAAAGCATCCCGTGGTTCAGGGGCGTTAAGCTTGCTACCAGGGGGCCCATGTGTGTGTGTGCATGCGTGTGTGCATGTGTGCGGGTGTGGCATCAGGAGTCAAATCCAGGGCATCACATACCAACCAGACTCAGGACCCCCGACTTTGATCTCGTTCCTTCTCACCCGCCTGTGGAACTGCAGCTGCACAGGGAGGAGAGAGCTGCCGTGCAGCCGTGAGCTGAGAGCCGTTCCTTCCTTTCTCCCTTCTCTGGTCGCCCCTGGATGCCTCCCCAAGCTGCTTTCCTCTGCTGGGCAGAACCAACCCTGCTGTTCTAGCTAGGCTTCCCACAGACCCCCCGTCTCTGTCCTGCGGGGGCACCTCAGCGGAAACCACCCCAGGGACCCTGGGTCCCACCCCCAGTCAGCATGGGCAGGAATCGCAGTCTGATGAGTCTTGACATCAGCCAGCTAACAGGGCGAACGTGGAGAGCGTCGGGCGCCATGTCTGACAGGCCAAAGAGCAAGGTCCTGCTTTTACGAGCTTTCGTGTTACGGTACTTTTGTTGTTGTTTTACTTTGCATTGGGGCCACGCCTGGCTGTGCTCAGGGCTTACTCCTGGCTCTGTGCTCAGGGAACCATATGGGGAGCCAGGACTCGAACCCGGGCTGGCCGCGTGTGAGGTCGGTGCCCTCCCTGCTGTAACTATCGCTCTGGCCCTCGATCTGCGTTTTGAATCCCTCAATGCTTCTGTCGGTTTCTCCCGGCACTAACCGTTCCCTGAGGCACTGCAACGGCAGCATCCTGGGAGTCAGACCCCACAAGCGACAGGGTCAGGCTCTGCGGCCGCCTCCTGAAACGGACGGTGACAGCGCAACTGCACGGGCCGGGAGGCAGAGAGGCTGAAGGTGCCGCAACCCCCACCCCCGCCCCCCGTTCCACCTAGACGTCTTGTGTGCTTGGAGAGGGGCGGCAGGCGACAGTCGGGAGCAATTAGCTGGGAGCAGTTCCGAGGCGGAGGCAGAATTCGCCAGGCGTCGGTGATGGGTGACAGGGAGCCGCCATCTGCCAACGGGCAGCGGGACTTGTCACCGCCGTGGACGGGGAGGGGAGCCGACTGGCAGCGTGCCAGGGCCTCCCTGCCCACGAGGACGGCACGGAGCAGCCTCTCCACCTGCCCCTGGCGTGACTGTGCCAACGCGTCCGGGGCGCGTCTCCTTTCCCGACTCACAGCCCGGGAGGAGAAACAAGCGCTGCAGGAGTCCCGGGGCCAGGGATAGCCGGGCGGCCCGTGCCCACCTCCGTGCCTTCCCCATCTGCCTCCCCAAGCCCGCTTGGGAGTGAGACGGGGGCACCGTGCGACGGCCAGGGCTCGGCTTTGTGTGGGAAGGGAGAGAGCCGCGGGCAGCCGAGGGAAGAGGCACAGAGGCGAGGGCAGCACCCTGGGCTGGAAACAGTTCCGCCGCGAGCGGCCACCGCTATTCACGCATCAGCTACAGATGGGCCCGGCAGAGCGCAGTGTCCAGGGGAGCACACGGGTGCCGCCCACAGTGGGCGATAAATACCGGGAGTCCTCCAGCTGCCAGAAACAAGCCGCCTCGTCCCCCTGCCTCCCGGCACTCCTGACTTCCGGCTGGGCCTGTCCGTGCCTGCTTCTCTAAGGGGTCCGAGTCCTGGAGGGGGCTGGAGACGGACCCAGGAGGAGCTGCCTGGCGAGAGAGGGGAATGGGGCGGGGGAGAGGGAGCGCAGGAGTTAGGGTGCATGCCTCACCGTGTGGCTGACCCAGGGGTGCTCCCCCGATCCCTGCCAAAAGCGAGCCCTGAGAAACGCCCCAAAGGGGAGGAGGGGAGAAGCACCACTGCGAGTGACGAGTGTCCAGGGACGGCCCCGCAGGTGTGGCAGGTCGGCTCTAAGGGACGTGGTGCCACTTCATCTCCTGCCACGGCCGGCAACCCCCGCCCCGCCCCCAGGGTCGGTGGCACCACGGTGCTGTAGGAGCAAGCATCGAGCCTCTGGACAGAGAGTCAGAAACGGACCCACAACCGCCCCGTGCTTGTGTGTGCAAGAAGCAAAACCCAAGGAGTGTCCCCGGGAAGGAGTGTCCGGCCCCGCGTCAGCGAGGGGGCAGGTGGCGGGGCGGGAGGAGGAATCAGACACCAACCAGCCGGGCTCTGAGTGGAGTCGGGCGCGTTTAAAGATGAGGGTTAAAAGGCCACGGCGCTCACGGGAAGCGGGCCAAGGAGCCGTTGGAAGGGGGAAAGGATCGATGCCCGTGGGCCGCTGACCAGTCCGGGCCCACGGGGACTAAGGGGCCTCCAGGAAGGTGTTGGTGCGGAAGATGGAGGAGACGATCTTGCCGGTGGCGTTGATGGTGCCCTCGCTGTCGGAGCTGGACTCGGAGTCGCTGCTGCCCGAATAGGCGCCCAGCCCCGGGAGGATGCCGATGCAGACGGCTGCCGACGGGCAGTGGATGGAGGGGCCGCTCAGGGACGGGCTGCTCAGCGCCACGCAGGGGGTGGCCTCTGCAAGAGAGGAGCGAGGGCCATTACCGCGTCGGCCTGTCCTGGACAATGGATGGGTCGCAGGTCCCACACCGGGCACCGTTGGGGTCCCAGGGAGGCCCAGACTGTCCCTCCTGCCGGCCCCCTCACCCCCCGACCCCACCGCACCACTGAGAGAAGCGAAGGCCCAGCGAGGGACAGTTTAAGATGAGGCCACCAAGAAGCTGGTTTTTCATGGTTTGTTTTGGTTTGGGGGCCACGCCCGGCAGTGCTCAGGGTTGACTCCCAGCTTTTTGCTCAGGGATCACTCCCGGCGGAGCTCGGGGGACCACATCTGGGATGCTGCGGGCCGGATCTGGGCTTGCTGTGTGCAAGGCAAGCGCCCCACCCACCGTGCTCTCTCTCCAGCCCTCATGTAGCTATTTTCACTCTCGCAAACCCATAGTTACTCTTCTACCGAGGGACCCAAAGCCTCTGTCTGGGACACGGGAGGCCACAGGGAGAGGGCAAGTCCAGTTCAGCCCTCTGTGGTTCCTTGTCAGGACTCCCAGCCGCACCCCCCATCTCCCCACAACAGTCTCGCCCCCTTTTTTCCTGATGAAGAAAGTCAGATCGCTTGGCTTAGATCAGAAGCCACTTAAGAAACAGTCGACTCAACCCGAATCAAAAGATCACGTAGGAAGATGACACCAGAGCTCAGCGCAGAGCCAGTCCCAGTTCAGATCTCTGTGTCGGGCTGACAGGCAAATTACCTTGCCGTGTTTCGACTACATAGACGCGTTAGTATCTTACATAAACGTGGGAAAGATCTATGGTTCCAAGTACATGAGATCAGGAGAAAGAAAAAAATAAAAAACAAACTTGGGATGAAGCTAAGGACGAGGTACCAGCCAGCACGCTGAGGCCAGGAGCTCCCGTGTCTCTGGCTCCCAGGAAGTTCTTAGACACAGAAGCGGCTGAAGCGGAGACAGAGAGAGAGAAGCAAAAGACGGCTGATGACGACGAACTGCAGAAACTGTGAGAGCAGGCGACAAGACAGGAAGTGGTTCCAGGGGGTGTCACAGGCTTTGCGGGAGGCCTGGTTCCAGCCTAACAGTCCCCCGGGAACTCTTGGGATTAGCCCTAAGCTAACCAAAGAAGCGAACGAACTTTATCATTATGACTTACTCGCCCTGCAAGCAGCAGGCCTGCGTGTGATCTCTGGCACTCCACATGATTCCCTGAGCCTACCAGGACTGATTCCTGTGTGCCGGGCAGGAGTAAGCCCTGGGCACCACTGGGTGTGGCCCCCAAACCAAAAATGAGTAATAATCGTATTAATATTAAAAAAAATAGGGCTGGCATGATCGCACAGTTGTTAAAGGGCTAGCCAAGGTTACAATGTGTCAATTCTTGGCACCACTTATGGTCCCCCAAGTACCATCAAGAGTGACCTCTGAGCACAAAATGAATCATTAGCTCCCGAGAACTACTGAACTGCTGGGTGTGGTCCAAATGCACATGCTCCCCCACCAAATCAATGTGTAAATTATAAACTAAAATTAAACTAAAAATATTAAATAAACTAAAAATAAAGGTGTAAACTATAAATAAATTAAAAATAAACTTGATAGAGCAGGAGCAACAGCACAGCGGGTAGGGCGTTTGCCTTGCACGTGGCCGACCCGGGTTCAATTCCCAGCATCCCATATGGTCCCCCGAGCACCACCAGGAGTAACTCCTGAGTGCATGAGCCAGGAGTAACCTCTGTGCATTGCTGGTGTGACCCAAAAGCCAAAAACAACACCACCACCACCAACAAAAAAAACACTTGATAATGTATAAGGCTAAGAATCAGTGGCCACCTAAGGTCACTTACTATTCAGGAAAGTAAGTCATTCTGTTAACTATTTCAGGTGTGAACTGAATTTCAGGGTCTCCCTTAGGACCAAGTTTGAAGGAACGATGGAGCCTCGAGGCAGACTAAGGGGAGAGGGGGGACCAGCCACCGAAATGTGACCAAGGGATCTGGACCACTGTGAGATGTGCAACTTAAGCAAAAACCCCGAACTCCTAATTATCTAGGGAAGTTTCATAAAAGGAGATGAAAACCCTGACAAATTCCCTTCCAAAAGCAGTTTACTGTCCAAAGAGAACAAAACAGTGCCCTCTGATCTCGCCCATTTGGCGAAACTTCCTGCCAACGCCTGCATTTGCAGGACCACATTGTCATACCAAATTACGGGACACCGAAAATTACGAACAGAGGATGTGCTGGGGATGCAGACAGACGCGTGACTTGAGAGCAAACGGGGCCGGCGTGTGCGTTCACGGGCTCGAAGCCGCGCTTGGGTCAGCACCGACGGTGGAGGCCGCGCAAATCCCCTGGGACCCTGGGGGGCCGAGCGGATAAAGCCCTACGCCGCCAAGGACTTAAGCTTCAAGGGAGATTCTTCTCGCAGGGCCTTAGCTTGCAGCCAAAGAGGATTTTTCCCGCTCAGCTTTTGCTATAAGGATGAAGAGGCTGAAGCTGGATACAGTTCAGGAGATGAGGCGCTGGTCCTGCATGCCACTGACCCTGGTCAGATCCTCTGCACCACACACTGTCCCCCAGACACTGCCAGGGGTGACCGGGAGCACAGGGCCAGGAACAGCCCCTGAGCACTGCGGGGTATGGTCCAACCTCCCCCTGCCCCTACCCCATACTCAAGAGAGAATGTAGAGATAGGAAAGGGAATTTAGAATGACAAAAAAGATGGTCTGAAACAGAGTCTGCCTAAAACAGCAGTTCTCTTTCCCATGCGCTGGTGCAAAGGGTTCTCATAAAGTTAAATTAAACACCTGAATTCGGGGCTATTAGTTAACTAGTAGAAATAGTAATGGGCTAGAGCAATAGCACAGCGGTAGGGCGTTTGCCTTGCACGCAGCCAACATGGCCAACCCGAGTTTGATTCCTCCGCCCCTCTTGGAGAGCCCGGCAAGCTACCGAGAGTATCTCGCCCGCACGGCAGAGCCTGGCAAGCTCCCCGTGACATATTCGATATGCCAAACACAGTAACAAGTCTCCAATGGAGACGTTACTGGGCCCGCTCGAGCAAATCGATGAACAATGGGAGGACAGTGACAGTGACAGAAATAGTAATACTTCAGATCTCTCTTTCTCTCCTCACTCCAGTTCATTCCCGGCACCCCATGTGGTCCCCTGAGTGATCCCTGTGCAAAGAGTCAGGAGTTAAGTCCTGAGAACTGCCAGGTGTGGTCCCAAAACCAAAATTTAGAAAAAAAAAAAAGAAAAAAGGTTAAGTATATTATGTATTATATATATATCCTTCCAGACCTAATAGTTCTTATTTCTAAGTATGGAATCTGATATATTTGTGAATATAAGAAATGATGCATGCTTAGGGTTATTTAAAGAACCATAAAAGAGAACTAATGGGAAAATATAAATATTCAACAACAAAGAGTGGGGCGACTATTCCCTGGCATAACCAATGGAAAGCTGCAGAGCCTCGAGCAAGCACGAAGCTCTTTGTGCAATGATTCCCAAGGAATAACAAGTAGCTAGTGAACAGATCATGTTATTAAAAATAGTAATAATAATTCCAAAAGTACAAAAACACTCGAGTATCCGTGCCAACTCCCCCCCCCCCAAAAAAAACCCAAATCCACCTGCCTCTCAGAAGCGTGAGCTGGAACTGCCAATGCACAGAGACACGGGGTATAAAGGGGCACCCGGAAAGCGATCAGTCACCGAGAGCTCAGGACAGTCCCAGGGGGCAGACTTAGGCTTCTTCGCGAACCAAATACAAAAAAGGAGACCAAAAATAAGTTCAGAAGGAAGAGCTCACTAGTTTAAAGGAACGTACACCTTATGAGCCTGAGACTAAAATGCCACGGATGGCAGCGTGCCCACGTGACTGGCCGACTCGATTCCTATCCGAATCCTGAGCACCAGGGCCTGACCATGGCAAGGCTAGAACTGCAACCCTGTACTAGCTCTCAGGCCTGTATTGAAACATTAAAGTAAAGTAAAAGTAAAGGTCCTCCCGTTGATCATCGATTTGCTCGAGCGGGCCCAGTAACGTCTCCATTGGAGACTTTGTTGTTACTGTGTCTGGCATATCGAATATGTCACGGGGAGCTTGCCAGGCTCTGCCGTGCGGGCGAGATACTCTCGGTAGCTTGTCAGGCTCTCCGAGAGGGGCGGAGGAATCGAACTCGGGTCGGCCATGTTGGCTGCGTGCAAGGCAAATGCCCTACCGCTGTGCTATCGCTCCAGCCCCATTGAAACATTAAAAAAAAAATAATAGTACTATATTTGTAATTATGTTCATATAGATGTACAACTCTGGACAGATACATAAGAAACACGTAATACCAATTTTCCTCTAGAAAGAAAAATTGAACAAAAGATTTTTTTTTTCTTTTTGGGTCACACCTGGCGATGCACAGGGGATCATATGGGATGCTGGGAATTGAACCCGGGTTGGCCGCGTGCAAGGCAAACGCCTTATCTGCTGTGCTATCACTCCGGCCCCCGAACAAAAGATTTTTAGTAGAAGGAGACTACTGAATGCTCTTTTTATTGGGAGGGGTGTGGGGGGGGTGGGGTCTGGGCCTCTCTGGACCAGGTGTGGCAGCTCAGTGCTAAGACGTGGGTCCAGTGCAGTGCTGGGACCCATGCACCCTGGTGGTGCTAAGGGACTCTAGGGCCACACTTGCAAGTGCTGAGGGATGACTGCCCCTTCTTTGGGGGGTGGGGGCACACCCTGTGGTGCTCAGGGATTGAACCCAGGTCTCTGGCATGCACCACATGTGCTCAGCTGTCTCTCCAGCCCAGTGGGCTGGGGAGGTATGCCTGGCACACAGGGGTAAGACCCGGTACGCCCCCCCCCCGCCTCCCCCGCACTATATCACCCCGAGCACTGCCAGGAGTGTCACTCAAGCACTGAGCTGGAAGGAGCGCCCAAACACCGCTGGACATGACCCCAAAACAACAACAATAACAACAAAGCAGATTCCTCAGCCAAAGGGTATCGCCACTAGGCCACCATTCATGGTGCTTAGTAGAATACCCGTTAAAGTATCTTTTTTTTTTTTTTAAGAGGAAAATTTGGGTTTATTGCTGACCCATTCTGTTTCTTTAGCACAATCCCATGGAGAGGCAAGGGCAGAACCAAAAACATTCTTCTATTTCTTTCCCTGGGAACACTTAACCTTGGCTTACAACTTTGTGCTACTTAATACGGGGCGAGATTTCAGAGCGTTAAAAGTAAATGCCACCAAAAGTGTACTCCCTCCCGGAGACAGTCTCGGGCATCATGGGTCACTGCACTCTGGCAGTCAGGGATTCTACTTCCCACCGGGAGCAAGCCAGGGGAAATCAAGAAACTTGACATCGGGAGAGAGACAGAGATAAACTCTGTAAACGGAGATGAGAGGAGCAGGTCTGGGCTTTGGGCGCTCTCCAGGAGGAACACGGCGTCATTTATCCGTCCCTCGGAGGATTTCCAACACAGCACTTGCAGGGGAGCTGAAACATTCTTGGACACACACGCTGCCGAAGCATATGCAATGATTTGTTAAGCTCAGTGCCCAGAGGCTCGCCTGGAGGCAAAAGCCTCTCGTGGTGGATTGCAATGCAGCCCACCCGAGACTGCGGGTCTGTGGGGCAGGAGGAGAGAGAGAGGAGCAAAGGGCCACCCACCTTGGTTCTTGTCTTCTGGGTCCGGGTCTGATTTCAGCCTTTTCACACAGTTGCTGCTCTCTGAGCTGTAACAGAAAACACGGCGGTGTGAGGCAGGAGCTTGGGGCAGCCTCAAGGAGTGCGGGTGAATGGAACCAGACTCTCGATTCCAAATCCCTCCCAATCCA
Organism: Sorex fumeus; assembly: GCF_029834395.1. Lineage (NCBI taxonomy): Eukaryota > Metazoa > Chordata > Mammalia > Eulipotyphla > Soricidae > Sorex > Sorex fumeus. The sequence goes on from NW_026606179.1 coordinate 39,186,060, forward strand.
AACCCCTGTGAAAGGGTGATGCGTTTCATCCTCAGGTATCACCTGAGCTCCGGGTTCTTTGGGGTCCTGATCAGTCCCTTGGGTGGGAGCAGAAAGATGGGTTTCAAGAATGACCAGCCAGGCTCACCCATGACAAAAGAAATCTAGCTGTTATGAAAGACAAAACATCTAAATATTTTCCGTTATTAAAAAAAAACATTTTATTTGTGGTGTTAAGCATGACTGACTAAGTCCTTGGACGGTAGCAGCACGTAGGGAGGCAGGGTGATGGGAGCTAAAAGCTCTCAGTCTATATAATTTTGTAGGGAAGTAAAAACAGTGATTTACATTGGGTTCTGCTAAGTATACTGGGTAAATTGCAAGGTTAGATACTAAAAGAGATAAAATACATAAATCTAAGCTTCATCTTAGTTTTTTTTTTAAAAAGCAAAAATACAAGGGAAAATATTTTAAATAAAAAGGCAAATAAGAATAGAAACTACATCAAAGAGAGAGAACTACATCATTAATTCTAACAAATCCAAATCTACAGCCAAATGGATTTTAAACCATCTATGAGACACACCTAAAAATGTCACAAAAGTAAACAAAAACACCCTATAGAAAGAATAGCAGAGTCGGGGCGGAAAGAGAGCATGCAGGACTAGAACATATGGTCTGCACGTGTGAGCCCGAGTGGGTGCCCAGCACTGAAGGTTGCTCCACAGACCCGCCAGGTGGGACCTGGGCACTAAACCATCAAGCTCCCAAACCTGCATTAGACCCACAACACCCAGGATCACTGGGAACTGCCCTTGGTCACCCCCGACCCCTTCTAAGCCCCCAGACTAACAAATGGATAAAAAAAAAAAAAGAATGGGAAAATATTTAGCAAGGCAAACACTCAAGAAGGTTGCACGCCTTTCTGGTACTGGGTGTGGAATCAAGTAGGAGCACAATAGCCTTGTGAGAGAGACAGACGGTCACTTTCCAACGAAACAAAGCTCAATTCACTGTGTCGGAACAATTTGGGACGCGCAGGCCTCTAAAGAGCTTAAAAACAGAACTCTGAAGAAAAACCAAGAAAGCACTGCTACAGAGAGAGGCGATTTCAAACTAACTGCTCTCAAATGCAGACAGAACAAGAAGACAAATGTGTCAAGACACAGGAGAGCGAAACACTATAAAAACACAAACACAAATGTAATAGATAAATAAAAAGACACGGAAGAGCCAAACAATCCAGTTAGTGAACTTGCTTTGTGCCTACACAGAAACTCAAGGTCAGACACAAATTCTCAAAGCTCATTTGTGGGGTTCACAAAAATCCACCTCAAGAATGGGTCATGGGCAAAAAAGCACATGAGAAAATGCTCTACATCATTAATCATCAGGGAGATGCAGATCAAAACCACAATGAGATACCATCTCACACCTCAGAGACTGGCCCACATTCAAAAGAACAAAAGCAACCGTTGCTGGCGCGGATGTGGCGAGAAAGGGACACTCCTTCACTGTTCGTGGGAATGTCGACTGGTTCAGCCCTTCTGGAAAACAGTATGGACGATTCTCAAAAAATTAGAAATTGAGCTACCATTTGACCCAGCAACACCACTCCTGGGAATATATCCCAGAGAGGCAAAAATGTATAGTCGAAGTGACATCTGTACTTGTTCATTGCAGCACTCTTTACAATAGCCAGAAACTGGAAGAAACCTGAATGTCCAAGAACAGATGACTGGTTAAACAAACTTTGGTACATCTACACAATGGAATACTATGTAGCTGTTAGAAAAAATGAAGTCATGAAATTTATATACAAGTGGTATAACATGGAAAGTATCATGCTAAGCGAAATGAGTCAGAAAGAGAGGGATAGACATAGAAAGATTGCATTCATCTGGGGAATATAAAGTAACAAAATATGAGATTAATACCCAATAGCTGAGATCAGCACCAGGAGGATTACTCCATAGCTTAGAGGCCAGCCGGGCATTCTAGGGGAAAGGGCAGCTCAGATAGAGAAGGGAGCACCAAATAAAGGGTGTTTGGAGGATCCTCCCAGGAGAGGAGATGCATGTTGAAAGTAGACTATGGACTGAACATGTTTGCCACTCAAAGCCTCTTTTGCAGACCACAACACCCAAAAGGAGAGAGAGAACACAAGGGATTGCCCTGCCACAGAGGCAGGGTGGGATGGGAGGGATGGGGGTGGGAGGGATATTATCCATGGTGGTGGAAAATGGGCACTGGTGGAGGGATGGGTATTTGATCATTGTATAATAGAAACCCAAGCACAAAAAATTGTAAATCTACAACTGTACCTCATGGTGTTTCACTAATAATAATAATAATAAAAAAGAATGGGTCATTGGGGTGCTGGGATTATGGTACAGAGGGTAGGGCATTTGCCTTGCACATGACCGACCTGGGTTCAATTCCCAGCATCCCATATGGTCCCCTGAGCACCGCCAGGAGTAACTCCTGAGTGCATGAGCATCACTGAGTGTGACCCAAAAAGCAAAAGCAAAAACAAAACAAAACAAAAAACAAAAAACCCACACAGAACGGGTCATGGGTCATGAGGGGTATGAGTGATAGTACAGTGGGGAGGGCATATGCCTTGCATGCGGCCAGCCCATATGGTCCCCCGATCACCAGCAGGAGTAATTCCTGAGCATGAGTGGGTGTGACCCAACCTCCCCTCCCCCAATAAAAAAGAAAGGATCATGAAATGAGTTCATGGCTCACCAAAGCCATCTCAGAAGAATCTCGGGACACAGAAGCCACATCACACTTAAGGTAGAAACCAATGTTTAAAAATAAGGTCACGATCATATTTCATTTCGAAGACCATCAAGACTCAGAAATTTATTTTATAGACACTGAGGCACGACTATTACAAAACATATGTGGGGGAGGGGGGATGTTCATCTTGGAACGAATGTAATATGGGTCCATGACTCCAAGGTTTGTAAACTCCAGAAATGTTTGATTCATAAGTCACTGACAGTCACTGGGTATTAATACTAAGTTGGAAACGTACATATAAGGGATGAAAGCTGAGGAAAGTTTCTAGTTTTGAATGTTTGTAACTGAAAAAAAGTATGGATTTCATGATCACTTAAACAACTATTCGAGAATACAATTTTAAGCCAAGGCTACCCCAAAGAAGGTACTGACAAAATAAAGAACAAAATTAATGAAATAAAAAAAAATAGGGTGAACAAGTCCAAAAGAGTTTGAAAGGACTAACACATGATGGCTTATGAAGCAAGTCAAAATAAGAATAAAAATAATCAATACCCGAGATAAAAAGGTAAAAAAGGTAAAGGCCCTCCCGTTGATCGTCGATTTGCTCGAGCGGGCCCAGTAACGTCTCCATTGGAGACTTTGTTGTTACTGTGTCTGGCATATCGAATACTCTCGGTAGCTTGCCGGGCTCTCCGAGAGGGGCGGAGGAATCGAACTCGGGTCAGCCATGTTGGCCGCTTGTAAGGCAAACGCCCTACCCGCTGTGCTATCGCTCCAGCCCCGAGATAAAAATGGGCACAATTAGAGGCCAGCAATAAAAGAACACTATCAACTTTAGCTAATGTATCTGAAATGAGACAAAATGGACAAATCCTCAGAAAATATCATAAAACTGACTAAAAAAAAATTCCAGCAGTTGTCAGAGTGATAATACCCATAGGTATGGTGCTTGCCTTGCCTGTGGCCGACTGGGTTCATCCTCCAGCACCCCATCCCTGAATGCAGAGCCAGATAGTAAGTCCTGAGCACCGTCAGGTCGGGCCCTTCCTCCCTGACCAAATCCAGCAGTGAGAAATAGGTGATACTTCACAGCATTGCTGGACTTACCACAGGAATGCAACATTAGAAAAATCTGTGCTAAATTTTGTTTATCCTAACAGAGTAAAGAGCTGTTTACCAATGAAAATGCAGGGTAAAATTAAAATTGTATTTAGCAATTCTTGGAGAAACACACATAAATCTTTTTTGTGTGTGTGGGGAGGGGGATGGGGGTGCTCAGGAATCACTCCTGATGGGGCTCAGGGGATTACACGTGGTGCAGGGGATCACACATGCAAGGCAGGTACCCTACCCACTGCACAATGGTGCGATCTCTCTGCCTCCCCCAACCCCAAATCTTTCAACAAACTGGAAACAGAGTCTTAGTTTTGCTTAGCTAACTCCAGGAAAGACTGTGGTAAAATAGAAGACCACCCAGTCCTGATTCTCTCATAACCACCGGCTAGTATCCGGTCATGGTATTTGGTCATTCCCAATGACCAGGCGTGACATGCTTGGGGTGGGGGGCACTGGGAGATGGGAGGGGACGCAGTCTCTCCTCTCCTCTCGTGGACTCCTGTTGTCTTTCCTTGCCCAGAAGTTCTGGGTTCCTGCTATCAGAGGGGAGTGCCGGAGTGAGCAGAGGGCACCCGTGGTGGGGGGTTGGGGCGGAAGGGGGCGGGACTTCCTGCTGAAAGAGTCCCAGGAAACGGTGCAGTGAGCAGCTGGAGCCCTGCTCAGGCCCCCTTGGGAAACACTGCAGGATACGGCATGGGATAGGATCTGGCAGGCAACCCTGCAGCTTTGAACTCTCTGGAGCATTTTGTCTCTCTGCAATCAAATTTCTTTCTATCCGGGACAGGGGCGGGGAACGGGGGTCGGAATTCAGCAAGTATTCTTTCTCAATGCTGAGAAAGTCATAAGCACTTGGAATAATTTTTTTTTTCTTTTTTGGTCACACCCGGCAAAGTACAGGGGTTATTTCTGGCTCTGCACTCAGGAATTACTCCTGGCGGTGCTCGGGGGACCATATGGGATGCTGAGGATTAAACCTGGGTCAGCCGCCTGCAAGGCAAATGCTCTACCTGCTGTGCTATCACGCCAGCCCCTCATTTGGTATAATATTATAAGAGAAACGAAAGTTGTGTGGAATAACCTTCCTTCCCCTCGCCCCCGTCTTCCTTTTATTGGTAAGCCTACTCAATGCAGTGAAATACGAAGGAATTCAAAGGCATAAGGAAGGGGACTACGGAGACAACCCCACCAGAGGGCTAGAGCGTCTGCAGTGCCTGCAGGAGCCCGAACTCAGTCCCAGAGAGCACGGGGCCGGTGAACACTGTGCTGGGAGAAGCCCCTAGGCACTGAGGACCCAAACCACCCCAAACAACCATGAGCAAAAATGACAAAAGCAGGTGATGAACAGACCATTCATTCAATTAATTCAATTAATTCAAATCCACATACAAACTATTCCGGTTACACTAATTGCTAAGGAAATGCAGACTCCTACGAGGACATACTACCCTATAAAATCACCGTACCTGTTAATTCTGTGCCTTCCAGCAGGGCAGCTCAAACGAACTGTGGCAAACGAACATTTATTTTAAGGGGCTTCGAGGGGCCATGCCGAGCAGTGCTCAGGAATGACCCCTGACAGTGCCAGAGATCTGAACCAGGGTTGGCTGCATGAAAGGGAAGTGCCTCCACTTCCTGTACTCTCTCCTGCCATGCAACTGAACGTTTAAAATGTGCCTAGCGCGGCTAAGGGACTAGATTAAAAATGTTAGTTTAACAGATAGTCAGAGGTGGCCAACGGCTTCCATGTTGGGTAGGGCAGCTCTAAAGAAACACACGTGGAGAGATAGGACAGCTGGGAGGGCACTTGCTTTGCATGTGATTAATCCTGGTTACATCCCTGGCACCACAAATGGTCCCCCCGAGCCCACGAGGAGTGATCCCAGAGCCAGGAGTTAAGCCCTGAGCACAGCTGGGTGTGGCCCAAAAGTCAACAATAAATAAATAACGAATGCATTAGTGAAAACCAGGTCACATGTATATAAATCATTTTCAGAAAGTTCAAAAACATGCAAGCCAATAGTCTGATTATGATGCCAAACCACAGAAAAACCCAAACCCTCAGAATTAAAAGCAAACAAAGGCATAAGAATGACAAATTGGATTGGGGAGTGGTGTGAAGGCAGGGAGGCAGGGAAAGGGTGTGGGAACAAGCACAGAGGCTCTGAAGGGCTCGGTGGGGACCGGGCGATGGGCCTGCAGGGGCGCCAACACATCCTGCTTCCTCACAGACACGCACACACACCAGGCATCAGAATCATCCGTGGAATTTAAAGAATTAGGCTCTCGGGGGCTCACTGCAGACTTCCTGAATCAGAATCAGTGTCGGCTGCGATCCTCGATATTAACCAAGTCCCCAACGGTCCTTATAAACCCAGCCGGGTAGATTCGGCGGAAATCCTGCCCGGAAAGACTCATTTGTCTCTTTCCTACACAAAGCAACAATGATGCCATTTCCAAACCCGAGGAGAGGAGGCTTGTGCGCATGTGGGCAAGCCCAAGCTAATGGAGACCGCTTCTGAACAGCGATGCCAGGCCTACAGCGGGGAGGCAGTTATCAAGCCTAGCGGGCCCTTCCTTGGTGCGGTTCGGTGAAAGGGACCCACACTCACATTCTACAAGATGCTGGACCCGGCACACGAGCGTCTGCGAAACCAGGGAGGAACCATAGCTCCAGGAGGCTGCGGCCCTCCTGCCCTCCCTCCCTCCCTCCCTCCTCCCCTCCCGCTGCCGGCCGCACCAGGATGACATTTCTGCATGTGAGCAGTGTTCCCAGAACATCTGCTGCCCACGCTGAGCCAAACCACAGACTGCATCACTCCTCGCCCTCCGGGACCCGAGGCCGCTTGCCAGCGCACTCATCGATTTGCCTAATAGACTCGGCTGCACTCGAACTGGACTTCATTTCGCCTTGAGTATGGTCAGGCACATCCGAACGACCAGCGTCAATCGCCGGGGTGCCTTTTTCGAATTTAAGAGAGGGAGGAGCAAACAGGGCAAAGGATTTTTCCAAACCTCTAGGCAGGGCTGGAGGGACACAGTCCCCTGGGGGAAGGCAGCTTGGCCTGGAGGGTGGTTCAAATCCCGGCACCCGCATATGGTGCCCCCAGCGCCGACAGGCCCCACCAGGAGCAATCCCTGAGGGCGGAGCTAGGAGTAAGCCCTGGGCACTGCCAGGCGTGGCCCCAAAACAAACATCACATCACTCGACAGAGTGACCCTGTCGCAGGCCCTGGCCACCCCGACTACAATGCTCTTCGGCAGCCACGTCCCTAGCTGGGATGTTCTCTGCCCGGTCAGTCTGACAAGACCCCAGTCCCTTCAGCATCATCAGGACCTTTCCGATACACTCTCATGTCCCCCTGCTGTCTCGAGGCAGACTCAGACGCTGCCTCCTCCCTGCCTCCACGGAACCTTCAGACAAATCCTTCCCGGGACATGCGTTGGGCACGCCTCGGGAAGGAGACGCCCAGAACCCGCTCTCCCATGGCTCTGCACCTCTCCTCGGGTCGGTCCCTCCTCTGTAGGTAGGTTCTTCTCTCTAAGGAAGACAAATCGAACCTACAGCTACCAGAGCACCATGTCCGCTGCCCATCTGCAGGAGGAGAGAGACCCTCAAGCATGGGAGCCCTCAGACAGACCCAAAGGGCCCCAAGACGAAGTCAAAGGCGACGCAGGTGCTGGGTCTGCCAGGGGAGGCAGCCGGGCCACCACAGGCGCGTTCCTGAGCCTGTCACCACACACAGAGCACACAGCACGGCGGGCGGGGGCTGCCTGACCTCTTGTGCTTCACGGCGCCCGCCAACAGCTTTGCCTGGGAGAATTTGTTCTTGGTGTCGACGGGTTTCGCGGCCGGTTTCTTCTCCACTTCCTTCTTGTTTTCTGGAGCAATGCCGACTTTGCTGAGATTACTGTAAGTTACAGGTTAAGGGTCAAACTTGGCAAAACCAGACGAGCCGCTGGCTGGACAATGATGGACCATGAGGGATCCAGAGAAGGAAGACAAATCAAACCCAGCGGTACTTGTAGTCCACAAACACCCGCGTTCTTCTACAGTGCAATGCTCAGGTTTTCCAAATACCTGCCCCATGACTAGTACTAGTGCACAGGTGGAAAAAGGAAAAAATGGTGGGAAACTCTTGGTTTAGGCTACTTACCTCCCCCCAAAAAATCTCCAGGATTTAAAGAGAAATAAGGGTGACTTCAAGGTAAGATGGAAAATCAAATTCAAAATAATATAAAATCCCCTCTTCCGATTCTTAAAGGAAACCTGCAGAGCCAGAAAACCTGCTATTACCAAAGAGATTATATCAACCTTGAGGGGAGAAAAGGAAAAAACTCTTAGTGAATATGATGGAACGGGGAAAAAAAGAAGCGTGGTTTCCCCGAAGAAAAATATTTTGCTGAATACTTCCTCTTTTTTTCTTGGTGTCTGGGCCACACCAGGCGTTGCTCAGGACTTACTCCTGGCTCTGCATCCAGGAGGCCATATTGGGTTCTGGGGATTGAACCCAGATCAGACGCATGAAAGGCAAGGGTCTTACCCACTGGACTATCTCCTCTGGCCCCTACAAAATGTTCTTTTGTTTTTTTGGCCCACTGATTTCTGGCCCACAGTGGTGGTGCTCAGGACTTCCTCCTGGCTCTGAGTTCAGGGATCACTCCTGGCGGGGGTCTGGGAACCAAATGGGACATCAGGGATCAATCCCGCTGCAAGGCAAGTGCCCTACCCAGTGTACCATCTCCTTAGCCCCTCAAACGTTCTTGGAACTGTCAGTGGCATTCACTCGTTTTTTTTTTTTTTTTTTTTTTTTTGCTTTTTGGGTCACACCCGGCGATGCTCAGGGGTTACTCCTGGCTCATGCACTCAGGAATCACTCCTGGCGGTGCTCGGGGGACCATATGGGATGCTGGGAATCGAACCTGTATCGGTCATGTTGGCTGCATGCAAGGCAAACGCCCTACCCGCTGGGCTATCGCTCCAGCCCCCAGTGGCATTCACTCTTAAGCCATCAACGGAGGACTCTTACTCCATGGGTAAAAAGTAACATCAGAACCACTCCAAGTCTTATTACAAGAGTTCTTCCTCTATACCAAACTAGTGAATAGCCAGGGGCCTGGAAACCCATTTCAACACTCTCCCTCCCAAAGTGATTATTTTATTTTATTTTATTTTTTTGCTTTTTGGGTCACACCAAACGATGCTCAGGAATTAGTCCTGGCTCTACACTCATGAATTACTCCTGGCAGTGCTCGGGGGACCATACGGGATACCTGGGAATCGAACCCGGGTAGGCCGTGTGCACAGCCTTACCTGCTGTGCTATCACTCCAGCCCCCCAGTGATTTTTAAAGAGATACCCTTTTAAATGACAGCACACCAGAAAGCTCCTTTCAAAAGCATGACCCGATTATGGACCAGGGCCACAGGAGAAGGGTTAAAATACATGACTTATCTGTGACCAACCCCACTTTCAACTCCAGTTCAGTCTGGAGCACAGACAGGTGTGGCCCCCAAGAAAACAAAAGAAAACACAGGTAACCTGCCTGTCATGTTACTTCTTCATGCTTTGTTCTCTCCACCAGGAGCAACCCCCACACGCACACACCTCAACCTTTTCCCCTTGCATTCTGCCTCTTACAACCTGTTAGGGAGTAATATCTGGACATGGTACAATTCCTTAGTGAAGATGCAAGAATTCTGTACTGGAACAATAGTGACACCTAGTGCCCAAGAAACTGTAAAAACATGTATTACTGGCTCCCCCAAGTTGGGGTACCAATAAAGTCGGGGCCATTTATGTCTCAGAACACTGGGTCTCAGGAATAAGAAAAAAAAATTGGGGGAGGGGGTTGGAAGAGGGGGGCGTCTGAACCATACCCAGTGGTAGGCTAACTCCTGGCTTTGTGCTCAGGGATCAGTCCTGGCAGACTGGGGGACCATACGGGGAGCCGTTACGGGGGTCAGCCACGTGCAAGAGAAGCACCTTCCGTACTGCACGATCTCTTAAGTTCCGGAAATAAGGAAATGAATCTTTGGCACTAAGTCTGTCCTTACACCTCAAGTCTGTGCACCCTAACATTTTTAGCATTCGGAGGGAATAACATAACAGTCGGTGTCTTCAATTAATGTTTAGATCATCACAGAAATAAACACTGAGTCACATCCAAACCATAAACAATCTTCCCCCCTTAAGTCTCTCTTCCCTCTAAAACGCTTCAAATACAAACAACACATTAAAAATCCCAAGGAATTCATTAACTTCATTTTTCTTTACATCACCTGGTTTTTAACACAATTGTACTGCACAATACCTGTTTAAGCTGAGCGGAAACAAGAGTCCCATTGTTCGCAGGGTACAAAACACAGCTTATCTGCATTCGCAAGGATTGCATTATACATGTTATCACATTATAACACAGTAGCAAAGCCAAGAACCAGCTGCTAATTTGGAGCTTCAATAAACAGATGTCCGATCTTTCTAGTCCGATCTCCACCCGCCCCTGGCTCTGGGCCTGCTCGGATTGGTGCATTAATATACACCGGGGGTTGGAAGGCCCCTTTTCCTTTAGTATTTTTCAGACAGCCAGAACTTTCCAAGTTTCACCCTCCACCCCCACCCCTCACGCCTCTTCCATGTTGTACTATCACGTTACCAGCACAGAAAAAAAATAAAGCTCCTTTTGTCTCTCCCGGCTGCCCCTTCATTCCATCCTTTGAACTAAAAACCCACGGAGCACCTTACACCAGCGCCACCCCCCACACTTCTCTCCGGCATGCTGTTTGTGAGACAGTCTGTTCTATCTGCGAGACTGCCAGATTAAGCCCCTGAACCCAGACAGACTCCAGTGAGAAGTCTAGTTAGTGTATTTCCTTAGATGAACCAGCCCCGCGGCGAATGAATGCCATGCGTACACCTGCCCCTCCTTGCTAAACATTCACACACAATATTACTTCGGGGTTGCCAGGGGAGGGAGGAGGGGAGGAGAGGTTCAGCAGGGTCTGCTTGCTTCCTACTGTAGCATGTGACTTTCTATCAATTCAAATCTTTTTTTTTTTTCCTTTTTGGGTCACACCCAGCGATCCACAGAGGTTACTCCTGGCTCTGCACTCAGGAATTACTCCTGGCGGTGCTCAGGGGACTATATGGGATGCTGGGAATCAAACTCGGGTCGGCCGAGTGCAAGGCAAACGCCCTATGCGCTGTGCCATTGCTCCAGCCCTGGCACAAGATAATTTTTATTGGATGAAACTTACGTAGAAAGATGGAAGGGTGGGGGGAGTGGAGGAGCAATAGCACGGCAGGTGGGGAGTTTGCCTTGCACATGGTCAACCCAGATTCACAGAGTTCCTGACATCCCAATATGGTCCCGCAAGCCCACCAGGTGTGATCCCTGACCACAGCACCAGGAGTAATAAGCCCTGAGCGGTCAGGCGTGGTCCCAAAAACAAACAATAAAAGATAGATGGGGGAAAAGGAAAAGGAGTGTTTAAGGTAAGTAAGCTTAAAAAAAAAAGTAAACAAGCAAGAAAAGAGACTTTAAAAATAAGCAAGCAGGGACTCTATTTGAGGAAGAACATGGGCTTGACCAGCAAGCTGATATTTAGATTTTTGTAATCAACATACAGCAAGTTTTGTGAAACTATGCCGTCACCTTCTTGCAATTATCATCAGCCACATTACCTTAAATTTTTTTTGGTTTTTTTGGGCCACACCAGCAGTGCTCAGGGCTTGCTTCTGGTTTCTGCACTCATACTTGGTGGGCTTGGGGGATCATACCGGGTCCCTGGGATCGAACCCAGGTCAGCTGAGCGCAAAGCAAACACCCTACCCGTGATACTACTGCTCTGGCCCCATGTCAGGGTAATTTCATGGAAACCAAGCTCCTGAGAATCTGAGTTCTGTTTTTCTGTTTTGTTTTGTTTTTCTTTTTGGGTCACACCTGGTGAAGCACAGGGGTTACTCCTGGCTCTGCACTCAGAAATTACCCCTGGCGGTGCTCAGGGGACCATATGGGATGCTGGGAATCAAACCCGGGTCGGCCGCATGCAAGGCAAATGCCCTATTTACTGTGCTACTGCTTCAGCCCCGAGAATCTGAGTTCTAAACCAAATCCCTGAGTTCTATCTACATTTCACTCCCATGACTGTACGTGCATATATGTGTGTATATGTGATGCCAGGGCTCAACCTCAGAGCTTCACACATGTAAGGGAAATATCTTAAATACAGAGCTACAACCCCAGCCCACGGTTCTCCTCTTAGAGAACATCAAGGGCAGAGTGCACACAGTCCCAACTATGACAGACTATGACAGTGCAGCCGAGGTCCCTGCATCTGGGGGGAAATCACAGGGGTCAGCTCCTCCCACCTACATGGCCTAAGGCACAGGAAACCACCTCCATGTTCATGGTACTTCCCCTGTCAGGAGTGATCCCTGAACACAGAGTAAGCCCTGAGCCCTTGAACCAGGTGTGGCCCTGCCTGCCACCCCCTTCTTAAAATAAAAAACAAAACCCAAACCCAGAAGGGGCTGGAGCAATAGCACAGCGGGGAGGGCATTTGCCTTGCACACGGCTGACCTGGGTTCAATTCCCAGCATCCCTGAGCACCGCCAGGAGTAATTCCTGAGTGCAGAGCCAGGAGTAACCCCTGAGCATCACCGGGTGTGACCCAAAATGCAAAACAAAACACAAAACTAAACAAAAAACCCAGAAAGCAAAAACAGAATGAAAGTTCAGCTTTGAGCAAAGCCAGATATGGCCCAAAAGTAAAATTAAAGACAGACAATCTAGTTAGTGGTAGGGTGGGCACTTTTAAGTGAGCTGAATAGGTATGGTCCCAAATGAGGGAGATCCAAGCTGAGCACTGAGTGCCATACTTTGCATAATATGCCAGTCTTGTGCCATCTGAAGGCAGAGGCTGAAGCGACAGTGCTGCGATTAAGGCACTGACCTTACACAATGCCACCACCGGCACTGCTCAGGGGTCCCCCAGCGCTGCCAGGAGTAAGCCCTGAGCACCGCAAGGTGTGGCCAAACCCAAAATCAAACCCAGCCTCAGAGGCAGAGCATTCCAGGCAAACAAGGCGTGAGATGGAATCGCAAACTCACCTGAGAGGAGCATAGACATCCTGCGGGCCGGAGTTCTGTGAACGCAAGGAAGGGGAGCCCAGGGCTGAGGTACAACTGCAACCCCCAACACCACAACAAAAATAACAAAACTCAAAAGACCCCCTGGATGAGGCTGAACACATTCCCACCTCTGTCTAAACGAACAAGACAAGAGTCCCTGGTACTGACCAGCACAATTCAGGCCTCAGTTAATCCTGAACGACCTGGACTTGGGATTGTAACACTCTGCCTCATCACTGCCAAGAACTCAGTTCACAGGAAGATGGTTAGTTAGAAGGGAACTTAGAAGCCAAAGACTCTCATTCCATTTATGAAGATGCTAAAATCCATAGAAAACTGACACTTCACAGACTCCTTTAAAAATGCAAAGGATAGGGGTTGGAATGCTAGTACAGTGGGTAGGGCGTTTGCCTTGCATGCAGCTGACCCAGGTTCGATCCCCAGCATCCCATATGGTCTCCAAAGCGCTGGCAGGAGTTAATTCCTGAGAGCAGAGCCAGGAGTAACCCCCCAGCATTGCCAGTAACCCAAAAAGCAAAATAAATAAATAAATAAAATAAAAAGGATGGGACCAGAGAGATAGTACAATGGCTAGGGCACTTGCTTTGATGTCACCCACCCAGTGGCCCACCGAGTTTGAGCCCAGGGATCCTGGTATGGTTGCCTGAGCACTGCCAGGAGTCACTGCTGAGTGCAGAGCCAGGAATCAAGCCCTGAGAATTGACAGGTGTGACCTCCAAGCAAAACAAAATAAAACAAAACACAAAATGCAAAGGATATTCTGTACTCCTTCAGTTCTTTCAGTTCTTCTTCTCTCCGTTGTTTTTCTATTAGCTCCTGCTGCCGAGAAACCTCATCAAGGAAGTTGGTCTCATCTTCATCCAAGCCTCTGACCATGTTTTCTGAGAATATAAACAAGGGACATTTTAGCAGGATGAAGGGGAAATAATGCTAAAAAGAAAAAAGTCTTTCCCTTTTCTTTTTTTAATATACAGTGGATCCTTCAGGGAGTTAGAATTTATAAACACCATGGCTCTTGGATAGATAACATGGCATAAAATCAAAGCATTTCTTCCATTACTAGATATTAGCACAGAATTAAAATGGATATTTGGAGCTCTAAACAAAACATTGAATGTGATACAGAAGGCAGAATTGAGTCTCCTTTCCACCAAATGAGCATCTGGAGGCTACATAATCAAGATCATTCCAGGGTTTATTAGAAAAGATATTGTGTAAGACAAAAAGGCATTTAAAAAAAATGACACTACAAGGAGAGGAAATGCAGGAGGTAAGGTGCCTGCCTTGCACACAGCTGACCCCTGGTTTGAATCTCTGGCAACACGTAAGGTCCCCTGAGCACTGCCAGGGGTCATTCCTGAGTAGAGAGCCAGAAAAAACCCTGAGTCCTGTTGGGTGTGGCCCCCAACGCAAATAAAAAAATAAAAAGATGCAGCACCAGGAGCTGGTTCAAAGGGCTGGAGCAACCCTGAGGTCAGTCCCTGCACCACATGGTTCCCCAAACACCGCTGCATGCTATCCCGAACACCAAGCTGTGGGCAAGAGAGGGCCTGGAGCACTGGGGTCTGCGTGGCCCAAAAACAACCTCCTCGCAGTCCAATAAAGCAAGCAAGCAAAGGCTTCACAGGGACAGGATAGTACAGTGGGTAGGGCATTTGCCTTACAAGCAGTTGGCCTGGGTTTGATCTCCGGCATCCCATATGGTCCCTGAAGCACCAGGTTGATCCTGAGTGCAGAGCCGGGAGTAACCCCTGGGTCATCACTGGGTATAACCCACAAAATCAGAAGGGAGGGAGGGAGGGATGGAGTGAGGGAAGGTGGGAGGGAAGGAGAGAAGAAGGGAAGGGAAGGGAAGGGAAGGGAAGGGAAGGGAAGGGGAGGGGAGGGGAGGGGAGGGGAGGGGAGGGGAGGGCAGGGGAGGGCAGGGGAGGAGAGGAGAGGAGAGGGAGGGAAGGAATGATGGATAGAGGGAAGGAGAGAAGGAAGGAAGGAAGGAAGGGCGGAAGGGAGGGAGGGAGGGAGGAAGGAAGGGAGGGAGGGAAGAGGCAGCAGAGTCGCTTGGTCTGTGCTCTGAGGCTTACTGAATTTGAATTGCTCCTCATATTCCTGCTGCTTCCTGTCTTTCTGCTCCTGTAGCCTTTCGTAGAGAGACCGAGGGTCATAAACCTCCTCCGGACATTCTGGAAGGAGAAGGCGGCCAGAGAGGAAAGAGTGGGGCGAAAAGACATAGACTTTAGAATTCTTTCCAACTACTTGGGAACCACCAGGGGCTTTAGCGATCAAGCCGCTGTGTCATCTCAGGGCAAGGACGACAGGAGAGTACTGGGTCCACGGCGACTCTCTGGCCGTCAGCAGACAGTTAAAGCCAAGGGTCCGTGTCTGAGGCTGCTGGCAGGACCAGCGACCAGAGGCCAGCCAAGGCCCACCTCTCCCGGGGACAGCGGCAGAGCAGAAAGGGCAAGGACGGGAGTGGTCACCGTTTCCATCTCTCCTCAGTTCCTGCCCCTGGGAGCGAAGCCCTCAGGGCTGGGGCGAGGGGCAAAGACCTGTAAGCCGGAGGCCAAACCGTGAGCCCAGAGACCTTGCGGATCCTCGGGTTTCCGGACCTTCTCCCATTCCTCTTGCCTCCGCTTGCGCCGCTCGTCTAGTTCTGCCTCCGACACAAACCTCTTTTTGATCACAAGGTTGCCGTCATCCCCTCCATCCATAGTGGAGCAGTAGAGCTGCGAGAACACAGACACACGCTGCAATCAAGATCCTAAAGCACAGACTGAGCTCTGCCTCACCCGGCCGCACCCGCCCCCCTGAGCCCCTCTGGCCTTGAGCTGCAGGTTCCGCAGTTGGTCGTGCGGGCCAGGCCTCCAACGGGTGAAAGCACGTGGCTACACTTCCCCGAAAGCGGTCCATGGTTTGATTAGCATGCTATCTCCAAAGCCAGCAAGAGGGCCTTGTGTAACCTTCTTTATACGTTGTTTCCATCACAAACTTTGCACTGTGGATATTGCTCTGTCCACCCATATCTGAAAGTATCATTTTTCTTTTAAGGGGGCTGGGGGATCTTGAGCCACATCCTGAGGTGCTCAGGGCGTCATAAGTGGCACCGGGGATTGGGACCAAGGGAGCAGCCACATGCAAGGCACGTGTCTCACCTCCCTGGTCTCTGGGCTTTCCAATGTTTGCGCTGGGAACCTCGGTTCGCCTACTTTTACTGCCAAGTAGGTTCAGAATGGAGCCAATCATTTCAAAGGGTTTTGAGCATTAAGCCCAGTCTGTACAAGGAAGCAATATGCCTGGAGGCATCCAAACCTTGGAGGAGAGCGTGAGGCTAGGGTTAGCTCTTCTGGTTTCCAGCTCCAGGTCCTGGGCACTGACTCCTCCAGCTCCTCCTCCTCTAAACTCCATCTGCCCTAAGGGTCTATTCTGGGTCCTTCTCTTTCCACTGCTACAAAGACCCCCACTGCTTTATACCGATCTCGGCAGAGGATTCCCCAATCCCAAATTGATGTATTCCGACCAGACCTCTTTAGAAAGGAGGGGAGATAAAATGAAGCCCAGGGAGGATGCATTACTCCATCGACGACGCGAAACATTTCTGCTGCTCCTTTGTTGTTGACTTTGCTTTGAAAGAACTATACGGAATTAACTCTCTACTCAAACATGTTGTGTTACTTTGCAAAGCTACGCTCTAACGAGGAAGTAAGTATTCTGCACAACTCGGGAATCAACTTCGATCCCGCTTAAGATGACCCCAAATAACAAAAAATAATAAATAAATCTCCTCTGCTGGCATGAAAACAAAATACCTACCATTGACTGAGCTCTTAGGATTTTTTTTTATCAATCTCATTTATTGTCATATTGACCCTGCAAGAAAATATTAGCTCTTAAATCAGTGTCCAAATTTAAAAAAAAATTAAGAATCACCAAACTTCTAAAAACTTCTAATTTTTGAACAAATTAACTAAAAATCAATTAACCGTTAAAAAAAATAGCCCTTTACAGGTAAGAAACTGAGGCTGAGAGAAGTTCTGTCACTTGCTTGTTTGTCTAAGGTGATGAAAGTAGGGGCAAGTAGAGCTGAGAATCAGATCCAGGCCCAATGCGGCTGACCTGGGTTCAAGTCCTGCCATCCCATAGGATCCCATTACCCCTGCCAGGAGTGCTCCTTGAGAACAACACCAAGAATGATCTCCTGGGCATTGCTGGGTATGGCCAAAAAAATAAAAAAGTGTTGGGGATGGGAGTGGGGGGAAGGGGGCACTTTCACCCTTGCTTTGCCTTTTCTAATTTCTTTCTCATTTTTCCCTCTGTCACACCTAAAAGTGCTTGGGTACCCCTGGCCTCCGGCAAGCAAAGCACCCCGTGGCCCCAGAAGCCTCATCACCATCCCTCTGATTCCTTAGACAAGGTAACAGTGCTGAGACTGCTCAAGGGACGCTCTTACTGCTCTTATTTTTATTTTTTGCTTTTTGGGTCATACCTGGCCATACTCAAGGATTATTCTCGGCTCTGCATTCAGGAATGACTCCTGGCGGTGCTGGGCGAGAGGGGGGGGACCATATGGGATGCCGGGGATCGGATCCAGCTCGGCTGTGTGAAAGGCGAACACCCTACCTGCTGTCCTATTGCTCGGGCCCCATTATTGCTCTTATTTAATTGTGACTAAAACAACATTTTCATTTCCTCCAGACGAAAAAGAAACTGAGAACGCAAATCCAAAAGCTGAGAAAGAGTGGCCCGCCCCAGCCCCCCTGCTGCTCAGGTCTGGGTCAACAGAGGCGAGAATTTCTGGCGGGGGAGCCAGTGCTCCCTCAGAAGCTCCACATCCCAGACACTTCTCACTTCCCATCACTCAGGGTCTTCAGCTAAGGCCCATTCTAGAAACAAAACTGGTTAGTCTCTGCGCCAAAAATCCCTCAAGTTCTGCAAAAGGACCTCTTGTGAAATAAAAGAGTCAACATCTTTTTTTTTTTTCCCCTTGAGTGAATACTTGCTTAAATGTTCTAGGGAAAGAAAATGACAACTGTGCAGGATCCTATGGGTGGGGGCGACACGCCGAAACTCCAGCCTTGTTTATGCTGTTAGACGAGGCACTCATTCAGCACCACGTATTAATTTTCTGACTTCTTCCCCAGTCCTGAATTTCCAGGTAAATAATCCGAAGGAAGAAGAGTCCTGATGAAGGTCCACCTAAAACGACTCTCCCTCGGACATCTATCTAATTCCAGACTGGGGGCTGGAGAGAGAGCACAGCGGGCAGGACACCTGCCTTGAGTGCAGCAACCTAGCTTCCATCCCCAGCATCCCACGGGGTCCCCTGAGCCCCTGATCAGGAGCGATCCCTGAGTGTAGCAGAGCCAGGAGTAATCCCTGAGTATCACCAGGTGTGGCCCAGAAATCAAAATAAACAAACCCAGATACCCAGACTTATATCCAAGCTGTATGTGAAAATTTAAAGGGGGGAGGGGAGGAGATACTCTAACTACTCTAACGCCAGGGGCCATCCAGAGCACAGGGCAATGAACAGCTCCTGAACACTCCTGAATGTGGCCCTAACACACACACACAAACACACACACACACACACACACACACACACACACACAAAACGATTTTTTTAAATAAAGTAAAAACTTCAAGAAGGGGATCAGAGAGATAGTCTAGGAGTTAAGACACCTGCCTTGCATGCAGAGAACTCCATTCAATCCCTGGCATCTCATGGCACCCCAGAGCACAGTTTGGGGTGTCCCCTAAGTACCACCGAGTGTGGCCCCCAAGTTCCCTTTTTGCAAAATTTTAAGATTCCTCCCACATGACTTTCTCTCAGATTTAATCAGCAGGATAACTCTTTTCTTTCTTTCTTTCTTTTTGGGTCACACCCAGCAATGCTCAGGGGTTACTCCTGGTTCTGCACTCAGGAATTACTCCTGGTGGTACTTGGGGGACCATATGGGATGCTGGGAATCAAACCTGGGTCGGCCGCGTGCAAGGCAAACACCCTACTCACTGTACTATTGCTCCAGCCTCATCAGCAGGATAACTCTTAAACAGAAAATTTGTTTTTCTTTGACTTCCAAGCATAAGTTCAATTCACTGGGACTATGCAAAAGAAACCAAATTCCTTTCATAACCCACCATTGCTTCAATTACCTGGAGACAACCCTCCTGCACCTTCTAATTTGCAGTTTTTTTCTTGGCTGAACAATACTAGTTCCTTTGATCTTTTAACATGGAGAAAAGTGACAGTGTCTCACAGAAGGGAGCAAAGCAGGCTGAGAATATTTAAGCCTGGGGTAGATATGCCACTGGCATTCCATGGAATACATCTCTTCATTCTCACTTTACATTCTGAAAAATGAAACAATCTTCCCAATACTTCAAAATAAAACCTAGATTCTTTCATGTTTCTAAATTAGAATTCAGATATCAATACACTCCTCCTTCAGAAACACTCAGGTCATTCCAGAGTCAAAATGTTCCTTATTGCGGGGGCTGGAGCAATAGCACAGCAGGTAGGGCATTTGCCTTGCACGCGGCTGACCCAGGTTCGATTCCCGGCATCCCATATGGTCCCCCGAGCACCGCCAGGAGTGATTTCTGAGTGCAAAGCCAGGAGTAAACCCTGAGCATCGCTGGGTGTGACCCAAAAAAAAAAAAGAAAAAAAAAATGTTCCTTATTGCAAGAGACCTGCAAACTCTACAATACTGACAGTCACAAGGGTGCCCACCGAGTTAGCTGGAAAGTAGCACAGAAGCCCACTAAGTTCAATAAACAAAACACTAACACAGAAGACTCAACTAGCAACAACAGCTTAGTAAACCCTCAAGACAAGGAATTAATGTCCCCTTGGTGAGATATAATTTCCACAAATTTTCGTTTAGTTTTTTGTTGTTAACTCCTTTCGTCATTTGTTTCTAACCAGCAATATAAAATAGATTATTGGGCTGGAGCAACAGCACAGCGGGTAGTGCGTTTGCCTTGCACGCGGCCGACCCGGGTTCAATTCCCAGCATCCCATATGGTCCCCTGAGCACCGCCAGGGGTAATTCCTGAGTGCAGAGCCAGGAGTAACCCCTTTGTCGGGTGTGACCTAAAAAGCAAAAAATAAAATAAAATAAAATAGATTATTTGGTGCCTGCTAAGAGGGCAGATTTGGAGCGGTGGTTGGGAAAATGTGGACAATGGTGGAGGGACAGTCACAGAGGTGATGGAATTGGGGTTGGAATATTGGAATATTCAATGCCTGTAATGAAGAGGTCATGAACAACTTTGTAAGTCAGTGTTTCAATAAAGGAGGAAATTGTTAAATCTTACTATCGATAAACGTTGCCAAGAAGTTAAGCTTCACATTTTACTGACACCACTTAAATGAATCCAATCAATATGAAGTCAGCACCTTTGGCAGTAGTGTCTTTACAGGGGGAAGGAAATCATGTGTGAGAATGTTTACAGACAGTCTGCAGCAGCGAGACCTTAGTTCAACCCTGGCTCTGCCACTCAGAGCTTGCAGGAACCTTGGTTTCCTCATTCACAGACTTAAGCTCGTCCAAAGGGGTGAAAGCAGTACCACACGACATAAAACATTAAGTGAAGATACACAAGACCAGTTCACGTAAAAATACTTAGCAATACGATGAGTAGAATGCTTGCCTTGCACGTGGCTGCTCCGGATGTGATCCCTGGCATCCCATATGGTTTCCCAAGCCCCCAGGAGTGACTCTTGAGTGCAGACCCAGGAGTAACTGAGCATTGCCAGTAAGGCTCAAAAACAAAACAAAACAAAAAATAGTTTGCTCAATCTCTGGCATCTTCTTTAAGCAAATGTTTATATGGCATTATTACAAGGAAGTGTGTTCAACTTCAGATAGGTTACAGGAGAAAACAACTATTTTTCACTCAAGGAGTGGAAGAAAAATAAATCAACTGCCACAACATCTGAAGTTCAGAAAAGGATCCCATCAAACAGAAATTAGGAAAACTTGCATATTGATATAATTTGGTTATTTTTCTATTTTCCCTTTAGTGTAAGTCTCTGTTTTACTTGATTAGTAGCTCAATTTAAATAAATTCAAAATTGGGGTCGGAGAGATAGGTATGGTGGGTAGGATATTTGCTTTGCATGCACAGAACCCAGTTCAACCCCGGGCATCCCATATGGTCCCCTGAGCCTGCCAGGAGTGATCCCTGAGCTTAGGGGTGAGTGTGGCCCCACACAAAAACAAAACACTCAAAATTGTGCTGAATTCAGTGTCCAGCACTGTGCCAAATTCAAAAGGGTACATAAAGGATATGTCTTTTTTTTTTTTTTAATTTTGGGGTTTGGGGACATACCTGGCTGTACTCAGGGTATACAGTGGCTCTGTGCCCAGGGATAACTACTGATGAGGCTTGGAGGACCAAATGGAGTGCCAGGGACCCAACCCAGATCAGCCCTGTACAAAGTAAGTACCCTATCTCTCTACTATCTCTCTGGCCCCAAAGCTTTAAGCACTGATACTCCTGCACCTATTAATACTCATTAACACTAATACTAATTAATAGGTGCCCAGAGAGGGCATCTCAGCCCTCTACTGTCTCTCTAGCCCCCATCTTTTTTCCTTAAAAGAAATGCTCTGGAGGGCAGAGAGTTAACAGATAGAGCACTTGCCTTGCACATGGTTGAGCCAAGTGTATCCCTGGCACCCCATGTGATCCCAAGGTCCGCTCAGTCATCCCTGAGCAGACTTGGGAGTAATCCCGGAGCCCAATCCCCCCAAGTGCTCTGTCCTTTCTACTCTCCCCTTCTTAGGGCTTCATTGGTGTGATCTAGTGTATCCCATTCACTTCCCTGTTACTTCTACCAGTCATTTAGTACCCATGGAGCACTCGCCCATTGGGTTTTATTATTCATGACTATTTCCACAGCTCTCTGAAACTGCAAAGTACTTATTATTAGCACACTGCCTGGCATTAGGTTAGGTCTATAATGAATACTTACGAAATAAATCAACCGCGAGAGACTGGAAGAGTGTAAGAAGGAAAACTCTCCCTTGAGGATTCTGTGTGTGTATGTGTGTGCATGTGTGTGTGTTTTGGCTTTTTTGGATTACACCCAGTAATGCACAATAGTTACTCCTGGTTCATACACTCAGGAATCACTCCTGGCGGTGCTCAGGGGAATATGGGATGCTGGGAGTAGAACCTGGGTCGGCCGTGTGCAAGGCAAACGCCCTACCCGCTGTACTATCGCTCCAGCCCCTCCCTTGAGGATTCTGAAACACTGTTCAATGGAAGCCAGAGAGAATGGCAGGTGTTAAATGAGCATTTACTAAAGTTTCTATGTCCCATGGGGAACGCCAAGCCCCCCACACACTCTGCGCAGTAGAACTCAGGGCCAAAACGTTCTTATAGAACTGAGAGTGTCGGGAATAACTACTACTACTTTCCTGTGACTGCAAATGAAAGATATTCTCTCACACAGAGTAATATTTTCGAGACAAAGCATCTTTGAAGAGGCCCGTATTTGTGTGGCTATTTATTCTGCAACAGAGAGGTGAAGTGAGTACCTGGAACTTATTCAGCTCTTTCTGGGAGTAGAATGAAAACTTAGAAGCTAAATTGGGTTTATTTCTAATTCCTACTGCCTAGCAAAATTCTTACTGCTCTCCTGTTTTTCTTCGTTTGCTAGAAAAATTCAAAACAAAGTATAAATGAACTGAGGCCTAAGGAGAAACTAGAAGAGTGGAATGTAGGAGATCCAAGCAGAAATACAGAAGATTAACACTCAATGGGGGGGACAGGGGGTAGGGGAGGGGGTTCCTGGGATTGGAATACTGAATGCCTATAACCAACCATTAACAACTTTGTAAGCTATGGTGTTCAAATAAAGTGGGGGTGGTGGGAAGAAGATTAACACTGGAAATTTAATTTTGTTGCATAGTATTTGCTCGAGCGGTGCAACATGGCCGACCCGAGTTCGATTCCTCCGCCCCTCTCGGAGAGCCCGGCAAGCTACCGAGAGTATTCGATATGCCAGACACAGTAACAACATAGTCTCCAATGGAGACGTTACTGGGCCCGCTCAAGCTCGAGCTCGAGCATAGTATTACATTTTAGAAAGAATAAATCCTGTCAGTTTTCCTTTAACTTACCAGCTGCCCCCATTCCAAACTGACATATTTATCAAACTGAGCAATACATTATGTTAAAAGGATTGATGCTCTGCAGATAGGGAATTCATGAAAAACCAAAACCATCCCAGAAATACTCTAATTAAGACTTTTACATGGGGGTGGGAGGGTGGGTTGTGGTGGAGGAGAGCAACAGTACAGCAGGGCGGGCGTCTGCCTTGCTTGCTGCTACCCAAGTTCGATCCCCAGCATCCCAGATGGTCCCCTGAGCACAGTCAGGAGTGATTCCTGTGTGCAGAGCCTGAGATTCGCCAGGTGTGCCCTCTCCACCCCCCCCAAAAAAAGTTTCAAATGGACACGAATAAAGAAGTTTTCAAATTTGTTTGAAAACTGAAAAATATCGAAGTTTCTATCTCAAGCCAGAGTGAGCGTTAACATATCACACTGCCCTATTTGTACTGAAGTCCAAATACGTAACAGTTCCAGGTTGGGGGGACAAAATGAGCGGGGTGCCTTACCCAGCATTCCGGACAAGTTTTAAGATTAGAAATTTACATTCCTGGGCACGAGTGATAGTACAGTGGGTAAGGCACTTGCCCTGCACTTGGTGGACGCTGGTTTAATCCCTGGTACCACGTATGTTCCCTGAGCACCAAGCCAGGTGCGCCCCCTGCCCCTGCCAAAAGCATAATTTTCTCAAAATGTTTATATCCCTGGCTACCATTCTCTTCAAATTTGGGCTACCCATGTAAACACACACCAAGGGGAATCATATCTCTGCTGTACGGTGTTATAAGCTTCTCTTTGCGCAGCAAAGACAACAGGACAGCGTCCCCGGGCCTAGTACAGGGGGTAAGGTGCTTGCTTTGCACGCTGCCAACCTAGGTCCAATCCCCAGCGCGCCATATGGTCCCCTGAGCACTGCCAGGAATGATCCCTGAGTGCAGAGCCATGTATAAGCCCTGAGCACAGGCAGGCGTAGCCCAAACAAACAGAAACAACAAACTCAGCGGTCCAATTCCTTTCTGTCAGTAAACATCCACCCGGGCTTCCCTTCCAGCATGTTTTACCCCAGGATAAAGTCACAGCCGGTATCAAAATGCAGGAGAGAAGCTATGAGGCACCGGCCAGCTGGCAAAGTCATTCACATTCCAAAGAAAGACGCTTTCTTGGCCAGAAGACACTTGTACCAAGCCACAGTAATTGAGAGTAAGTTGAATTTCCCTATAAAAAGTCAGGAAATGACAACTCCTCGCAGAGAACGGTGTTAGCATTTACCGCTAGACCCAGCAATCCCCCGTCTTGTAACACAGGCGTATTTAACACACTCCAGTGATTCAACGCACGCCCGACTAAAAGAAACCCAAAGTGATGGACTAGCATGAGCTGTTTAGTTCATATTTAAGACGTTTATTATAAAAAAAAAAAACTACGTTGCTGGCTGCTTAAGAATACAAAAGCATTGGGGCTGGAGCGATAGCACAGTGGGTAGGGCGTTTGCCTTGAACGCGGCCGACCCGGGTTCGATTCCCAGCATTCCAGATGGTCCCCCAAGCACCGCTAGGAGTAATTCCTGAGTGCAGAGCCAGGAGTAACCCCTGTGCATTGCCGGGTGTGACCCAAAAAGCCAAAAAAAAAAAAAAGTTGGGGGTGGCAAAAAACTATATATACATTACATATGCATGGACCTCAGATTTATTGACACACACTGAAAGAAGAAAAAGAACAACTGAGATACTGGTTCCCTGAGCTGACCTCCCGTGCCTCTCACACTTTCATAACTACTGGACAACTCCAGTCTTAGCTGTACTTCTTAAGACAGTGAGCACATGCAAACCACCCACAGGAGGTTCTCAAATACCATTCAGTTCAATGGAGACTTGGCCCAGAGCGATCCGACCTCAGGTAGGGTGCCGGTCTTGCCTGTAGCGGACCAGGGTTCAATCCCCAGCATTCCATACAGGCCTCCAAGCCCATCAGGAGTTGAGCCCTGAGCACAGAAGCAGGAGTGAGCCCTAAGCACCAGTGGGTAGGGCCCCCCAAAACAAAACAAAATAGTGTAACAGTTCAATGCAGACTCATTATAGCTGATGAGGAAGAGCATGGGCCAAAGGTGGGAAAAAGCACATTGGCTCAACATTCTGCTCAGCAAAATATTATCTGAGGATTATAGTTGTTTTCCTTATTACAGTTGTTTTCCTTAAAGTTGCAGTTTCCTATCAAACTATGGACATATTAAATGAGAATTTACTGTATTTCTTCTAAGGCTCAAAATAAGACAAGTGTTAGGGAGTTTTGGGGTAAACGTTTGTTTGTTTTGTGGTGCTTGGAATCAAACCCAGACCTCACATTCCCAAAGTTCTACTACTGAGCTATACGGCTGGGCCCAATGCCAAATACCAAAGTTGGAGGAAAATCTGGTTGTGTGGGAATTTTACCAGTATCCAACATCACGCCTCCCTAAAAAAAAGATTTTTGAGGGTAGATTTAGACACTTTTGCCATCCAGGCTGACTCTGAAACCAACTCCAAACTAAATCATACTGGTTTTACCTCTGCCTCCTAGGCTATCTAATTCCTAAGATCAATTTTTTTAAAGAAAAAAAGAAGTACAGTGGTACTTTTAAAGGAAACCTTGATCAAGTACCTACTACGTGCACGGCACAATGGCAGGAACTAAGCTGGCACTCTACTTTCTATGAGGAACCTGAGTTTAGTAAAAAATAAAACTGGTACGAAAGTAATGTAAGGAAAAGCAGGAGGAGGTGAAACACACCAAGAGAACAGAAACGAAGCACAACAGGGCACTGGGAAAGAAGACCAGGAAAAGCTGGGGAAGTCTTAGACACAGGAGAACAATACTCTTTAACTGGAGGGCCTGCTAAATTCACAATCCAAAATCAGAATCAATGGAAGTGATCGCTTCCAGAAATAGATTAGGGTCGCTGACACCATTCTCCACCTCTATGACAAAGTGAAAAACAAAGAAACCTGGAAGAAATCTTTAGAATAATCCTGAAAACAAACAGGAAAGTTAACAATAAGCAACGTGACTGGGGCTGGAGTGTTAGTACAGCAGGTAGGACGTTTGCCTTCCACGCAGCTGTCCTGAGTTTGATCCCCAGCATCCTATATATCCCCCAAGCACCGCCACCGGGAGTAATTCCTGAGTGCAGGGTCAAGAGTAACACCTGAGCATTGCCGGATGTGATTCTCCCCAGCACCCCGCTTCAAAAAAAAGTAATGTGACCAAGACACAAGACAAGGGGAAAATGCAAAATTAAACAATTTTAATTTTGTTAAAATTGTTAACAAATTGTTAAAAAGGGACAAAGCCACGTGGGTTCCGGGGCCGAGATCTCCAAGTCTACTCGGATTGGAGTCGAGCATCCTCCACCCAGATCCTCCAAATTCCAGTAGGCGGGGGTCACACCCACCAACTGGCCCCCTGGCGCCGTGTAATCCCATCAGCGGCCAAGACTCGGAGACTATAAAAACCAGCTCCTGGAACCGCACGGCTGCAAATGCGGCCGTGCGACATCTTATTATGACATCTCATTCCTACTTTGACAAACTGGCAGGCTACCGAATGTAGCCTGCCCACACGGCAGAGTCTGGCAAACTCCCCGTGGCGTACCCAATATGCCAAATACCAGTAACAATGATGGGTCACATTCTCCTAAAGAGCCTTGAATATAACCTCAGGGCCAGGATGAAGGAGACGTTACTGGGGCCTGCTCGAGGCAATCGACGAATAACAGGATGATTTGTGATTTGTGATTTTGTGAAACCCATATGATACAGTAATTCCACTTCTTGGCCACTACATCAAGGGCCCAAAGACTTTCTTCAGAAAGAAGACATTTGCACTGTGTTCACTGCAGCACTATTTGTAACAGCCAAAACCCAGAAACCACCCAACTGTCCAAGAATGTATGACAGGATAAAGAAACTCTGGCGTATATGTACACAATGGAATCAACTATAAGAAAAGACAAAATCATGCAATTTGCTGCTATGGAGGATGGATGTGAAGAGCATCATGCTGAGTGAAATTAGAAGGGACGGGACAGGCACAGAATGAGCTCTCCTGTCTGTGAGATGAAAAGAAACACAGCGGGGCCGGAGGCATTACAGTGGGTAGGGCATTTGCCTTGCATGTGGCCGACCTGGGCTCAATCCCTGGCATTCCATATGGTCCCCCCAGCACTGCTGGGCACCAAAAAAAAAAAAAAAAAAAGAAACACAAGAAGGAATAACAAATAGCCAAAGAGAAAGGAGCCTGGACAGCTGGTCTATGGAATTGAGCCGACCATGTTAATGGGACAGGGGGTTGTGTGTGGGGCGGTCACTCTGGTGCAAGGTGTCGTGCTGTAACATTATGGATAAAACCCTATCATTAACAGTGTTGTGAGTCACAGTGCCTATGATAACTTTCTTTTTAGAAAAAGCAAAACACAAAACCAATATGCCAACAGTTTTTCGTCCTGATGGTTTCTTTGGCCCGAAACCCTATTTTGGTGGCCTAAGACAAAAGTTAAAGCCAGAGCATGAAGCAGAGTGTGGAATCTGATAACCATCTCTTTCTTCTAGTAACCCCAAAGAACTACACCCTGAAGATCAAGATGAACTGGGACTGGGGAGAGAACACAAAATAGCGGGCAAAGGAGAGAGACAGCTCTCCCCAGCAAAAAAGAGACATAGAATTCAGATAGTGGAATTAACACACTGTCCTGCACTGTAGCACTGTCCTCCCGTTGTTCATTGATTTGCTCAAGCGGGTACCAGTAACGTCTCCACCGTGAGACTTGTTACTGTTTGGCACAATATGCCACAGGTAGCTTGCCAGACTCTGCTGTGCGGGAGGGATACTCTCGGTAGCTTTACAGGCTCTCTGAGAGGAAATTAACACACATAGATTATAAAACATATTTATGCTCACAGCTTAAAGAAATTAAAACCAACAATCAACAGCTGAGAATAAGAAAGGCATAGCATGTGTCTAAAAGATCTGAAACAGTTTCAGGAACTATCAACAGATGAACTTCCGATTTCAAGGGATATATTTTATAATAGATGACAAATGACTCGAAAGTTAATATGAAATAAACGTTATATGCCTGCAGGTTGGAGGGAAGCTAGGGATATTTGTGGAGGGAAGGGGACATTGGTGGTGGTATTGGTGTTGGAACACTGTATGCCTGAAACAACTCTATTATGAACAACTTTGTAAATCACAGCATCACAATAAACATTCCTAAAAAAAAAAAAAAGACTTGAGAATTAATGATGAAATTATCCAGAATGGAACAGGGAAAAATAAGAGGAAGAGGCATAGAGTAAAAGCTCTCCATTCAATCTCTAAAGAAGGAACACAGACAACAGGACAAGAGTAATATATGAACATTAAATGGCTAAGAATTTTTCAGAACTGAAGACACCAATCAACAAATTCTAAGAGTAAAATACCCAACAACAAAGGGAGATGGGTAAAGTGAAAGATAGTGAAACACAGAATGCCAAAGATTAGAGCAATCGTTAGAACATATCTTTAGAGGAAAGAGTGAAATGAATCATATACAATGAAGACAAGCATGTATAATTTGTGATTAACAGTGAACACCCTGAAACCACTGAAGTTTGGGTGCCTCAAGGTGTAATTATCCCAGGACTGAGTCTAGGGTAGAACCAAGTGTACTACCAGATAAATGATTTTCAAGCCCCGTGATGGGAATCAAAGACCATGAATCTTAGAAAGCAAGAAGGCTGCTAGCCACGGGGAAAAGGCTTTGGCGCAATCTCTCCTTTCTTAGAATCGTCAAGAACTCCCTCCACGGGCTTGAGAGACGGTACAGCAGGTTGGGGACCTGCAGAGCACGGCCCGCCAGGAGTGATCCCTGAGCATCGCTGGGTGTGGCCAAAAATACCATCCCCCCCCTCCAAAAAAAAAAAAAACCCAAACCAGATTTCCCTCCAATTTAAGACTCCAAGATCAGCTGAGTCAGGAATCAGGCCAGTCACGGGCTTTCATACCTTCCCACATGGTTAACAGCTGATCCAATCTGTAAGAATAAATAAATCAATAAAAATTTAAAAACCTGTGTTTCTCTCTGCTCAGTTCCTTGCATCATAAAGGAGCCCCACGGACGTCGGGGTGCGGGTTTGCAGGGGGGCGAGGCAAACAGCAGAGGCCTCAACAAGTCGCACCTTGGAGCCAGCACCCGGGGCTGGGCACTCCCACCGCCCGCTGCGCGCGGGGCCGCGCAGGGCCCACCCGTGACCCGGCGTCAATCAAGACAGTTTGCATTTTTCCGGGTGGGATCCGAAAACCAGCACTTTTAAAGAGACTGCACAAGATCCTGCTTCCCAGTCAAAGACCCCCCCCACCCCCCAGCTGAAGAGCAGGTACCCGCCCCCCTCTCCCTCCCTGCTCCCTTCCTCCCCAATCTAGCAGACGACGGCGACCCCCTCTCCGGGCACTTTTCTTGCAAACGCGCTCGCGGGCCGGTTTCCAATTAGGAAAAGCATGCACTTGGCCCCGCGGTTTGTCCCGGGCCCAGAACTACGTGTTTCCCGTCCTCCACGGACACGCGGTGAGTGGAAACATTTCCGACGAGGCATCCCCCCGACGTCCCGAGTTAGCCTCGAGCTTCGGGGGGGCGGACACAGGGGAGCTCGCTCCTCACCGGGCGGGGGGCCAGAGTGAAGCCCAACTGGTAAGACGGTGGGTGGGGGGAGGTATCAAGCGGCCAGGGCTGGGTGAGACCGCTGCAAAGGGTCGGCCCCACCCCCCCGGCCCACTGCAGCGCGCCCCCAGCTGAGACCCGGGCCCCGGGGGGTCTCGGGGCACCGGGCGAGCGCGCAAAGCCCGGGGAGCAAGTCCGGCCCCAACGCCCATCTCGGCCACGCAGAAGGCGGAGCCCCAACCCAGGGCCCGGGCCGCACTCACCCACCAGCGTAGCGGAAGGCAAGACCCCCTCACCTCGGCGGCGCCCACCCCAAACCGCCACGGCCGAGGCCGCCCGCTCTGTAGCCGGAGGAGCAGCAGCCAGCAGGGCAGAAGCCAGCGAGCACGGGAGGCTTCGCTTTTGTATTGCTTTTGACCCTTCCCGGCTTCCTCTTCCTCAGCGCCACGGCCAAGCCCCGCCCCGCTTCCGGCGGAGCAGCCCAATCCGCGCCTCTCGGCCACCCCCGGGAGAACGACGGCAATCCGGGCCTCCCCCAGCGAGCCGGGGAAGCTTGATTGGGCCATTCACAACCTCCGGGAAGGGGATTGGCCGGCTCGCGTCCGGGGGGCGGGCCCGGCCGGCTCGTCACGTGGCACGCTTCCGGCGACCTGATTGGCTGCCGGGGAGAGGGATTGCCACCGAGGAAGGGGCGTTTCCTAGGGGACTGAGGGAGGGCCGGGGCGGTGCGACGCGGGGGTGGGCCCCACCGCGTAATGGCAGCGCGGTGGCCTCGCGTCCATCTTTACCGCTCTCCCGGACCTGTCACAAAGGAGTCGCGTTGCCGCCGCCGCCGCCCCTTCCCGAAGGTGCGTCCGGGCGCGGAGGGGGGTCAGGACGCGCCGCCCCGGGCAGCGCTCGGGGCCCGCCGTGGGGGCCGTCGGGGGGCTGGGCACGTCCGCGGGGCAGCGGGGCAGCGCGCCGGGGCTGCGGCGGGGACCGCGGACGGGAAGGGGCCGGCGCGGAGACGGCGGGGGGCCAGAGCCCGGGATTCCTGCCCCCAGGCCCGCTCTGCGGGCGCCCGGAGCGGGGCCTCGGGGAGGGTGCCCTCCCCCTCTCTTAGGGGGGGTCTTGGCCCCGGGGAGGTCCTTGGGGAGTCCCCCTGGCGAGATTGCCGCGGCCCCAGGGGTCCAGGTGCGAGGCCCCCGGAGGGAGGGCGACGGGAGGGTGGAGTTGGGGGTTTCGGGGTGCCCGCACATTGGGTGGGAGGTCGCCTCCCTCCTCCCCCGGAGGCAGAGAAACGGCTGGAGGTGCAGACGGGTTGCTCTGGGGGCGGGGGCATCCGCTGGGCGGGCCTGGGGAGGAGACCCCCGCCCGATCCCAGCCGCGGGGAAGCCTGGGTGGGTGGGGGGAAATGGGGGAAGGCCGGGGTTTCCCTCTCGGGAACCCCAGCCTGTTTCTGACACCTTGTGCGCCGGCGTTGGGGTGGGGGTGTGGGTGCGCGGGTTAAACCCGACCCAGCCCCCTCCTCAGCTGGGCCAACACGCCCAGCGTGTTGCTTTCAAAATGATGATGATATGATGGTGATGGTGATGGTGATGGTGATGATGATGATTTGGCGGGGGTCCCCACCTTCTGCCTCAGTTTCCCTGTCCCGGGGGGACGGCCGCCCGAGGACCGGCGGGTGCCGGCGCCTGGGTGTCGCTGTCGGGAACTGGGTGTCGTGGGGGGTGGAGGGGGACTTTGAACTGGGCCGGGTTGCGGTTGGCACACTCTGGCCCCGCGGGGTCCTCCCCGGCAGCCGCGCGCGCAGGCCCCGCTCCGCGGCTCGGCAGGTCGGCGTGGGCGCGCGCGCTCGGCGGGGGTGGGGGTGGGGGGCGCCGGGGTCTCGGGCTGCGGGCCCCGGGGTGGCTTGGCCAGCCCCCCGCCGCGCCACGGCGCCGATGCCCGGGCTGAGGTTCCAGCTCTCCCCGCCCCGCCGCCGACGGGTTACGGAAGCCAAGTGGCAGCGGCCGGCTGCGAACTGCGGAGCCGCGCGCGCGGGTGCGTGCGTGTGTTGTGCGCGCGCTCGCGCGCGGGTGTGTGTATATATGTGCGTGTGTGTGAGCGGGTGTGCGACTGCAAGGGAACGGCGTCCGCGGCTTTGTTAATCACCTATGGAGTGCTGGGAGCCATATTGTACCCGGAGCCCTCCGGGTTCCGGGTCCCTGCAGCCCCCCCAGCCCACCGCGGCATCCCCCGCGTGCGCGCGGAGGTGCGGGGCTTTGCAGGTGTCGCTTCCGGAATCTTCACGGGCCCGCGCTTCTGCTGGGGCCCTGGGAGGTAGCGCTCTCCGAGTCTCCTCCTCCTGCCTAAGGATTCTCCCCGACGGCTGCAGTTCTCTCCTCCAGGTGGTTTTGTGTCTGCGCTGTAAACCACCCCCTCACCCCCTTCCCGAGGTGCGCCAGGCTTGGGGTGCCCGCAGCAGAGCGTGCATTCCCCGGGCTGTGATTCCATCAGTGATAACTTGGTTTTATTTTCTTTTTCTTTTACCCTTTTTCCTCCCTTCCCCCAATATGATGCCTTCCCGGAGGCACATGAGCTCTTGCTTTGAAATTTCCCTTCCACCGTGAATGGTTCTTTTTCATCTGAAATAGGGTTTGCATTTCCTGCGATGACATCTTGGTAGCTTCCTCTTTGGAGGCTGTAAGGTATTCCCATCCGCCCGTGTGTGCTGTTTTTCTTCTCTTCGGTTAGTGGCATTTGTTAGAGCTCATTATTCCCCCCCCACCCACCCATTTTGGGTAATTTGTGATTTTTGAAGTGGCTCTTTTGTTTGTTGTTTTTAGTAAAAAAAATAAAAAACAAACAACATTTCCTGTCTTCTCTCATCTTTTATTCCTTTTGAGTCTTTTCAAAAAAAAAAAATCACTGGTGATTTTATCAGCCTTTCTTTTTCCCAGGATCCATTTGTCCCGACCAACTTCTAATATCTTTGTGTCCTGCTTTTTGCCTTTTCACACAATCTTCATGATTTTTGTACTCCATGATTATTTTTAAGTTATTATACAAAGTGTGGAGCGATAGCACAGCGGGTAGGGCGTCTGCCTTGCACGCGGCCAACATGGCCGACCCGAGTTCGATTCCTCTGCCCCTCTCGGAGAGCCCGGCAAGCTACCGAGAGTATTCGATATGCCAGACACAGTAACAACCAAGTCTCCAATGGAGACGTTACTGGGCCCGCTCGAGCAAATCGACGATCAACGGGAGGGCCTTTACCTTTACCTTATACAAAGTGTATTTTTTTCTGCCTTGTCAGCAAAATTGCTCTTCTCTTAGTAAATTGGCCAGGATTCAAGGGGAAATAAAACTGAATATTTTGCGTAACAATGTTCTGTGGTGTGTAAAGGAAAGTAACCCTTGTGAGAGAAGTGACAACAAAGCTTTGCATGTTCCTAAAGTGCATTCACAATATTCTAAGCTTATGAGTTTCATTCAGTCTATTAAGTATTATCTGTGCTTTCCCTGATACTGAGGTAATTTGTTATAATGAAGTGAATAGTCACTTTTAAAAATACTGTTCTTTTAATACTCTAACATATAATTTGATAAGTTATTCGGAATTCTGGAGGGCAGTAATCAAGGCTTATTATTTTAAATGAGAATTTTCTGTCTTGTGGAGGGATCCTTGTAGAGTAGGATGTGATGGTTCAGAGTATTGCAGAACTCCATGAACGGTCTCGGTACCACAGATGGGACCCTTGGGGAGCCAGTCGTCTAATTGAAGGGAGCTGTTGGGCAATAGGAAAAGATCAGTTTGACTTCTTTTTTATTGAATATTTTCAAGGCATTGCCATTGAATTTGAATGATTTTTCCTGGTATTCAAGCTAGAAAAGTTGAAAAGCAGAATAGACAGGAAGGAGTGAAAATAGCCAGAAGAGCCAAAACTTGAACCACAAACTTTAGGTGGAGAACTGTACAGCTTTTCTGAGTGCAAAAGAATCGATTTTTTTCCCTCTAATTTGTCTGTTTACTGTCTTTGGAAATTGTTTTCTTGCCAACAATTGCCAACAATTTATAATTGTTTAAAAAGCTTTTTTTGCTTTTTGGGTAACACCCAGCGATGCTCAGGTTATTCCTGGCTCTGCACTCAGGAATTACGCCTGGCGGTGCTTGGGGGACCATATGGGATGCCGGGGATCGAACCCAGGTCGGCTGCGTGAAAGGCAAACAAACTCCCTACCCGCCGTGCTATCGCTCCGGCCCTAAAAAGCGTATATTTGTTACATTCCGTGTTCATTCCAAAGGATGGTGCTTATTTAAAGCATTTTTAACTATAGATAACTATAACTTATACACAAAGATAAATGAAGTAAAGTCATCTTATAAATAATGTTGAACACATAAGAGAATATTCCCCTTTCTTCCTTTCTTGGGTTTTGAACACGGAGACTGTATTTGAGAGAGCAAAGAATTGATGCAATTAAGCTTGTTAAGGAATGAACCCTGCATGTAGTTTTCTTATTGCTTGAATTATAATTTGCAAGCATCATTTTAGGAGTCTATACGCATCACATAGGTTTGTAATGCTACCTTACACTGCAAGTTTATTATTACCTTATGTTCTAATGCTTAGTGTTCGTCTCATACCTCCTGAAGCATTGCTTTCCCTCCTGTGCTCCCTTGATGCTCGAGTCTCGCCCGAAACCTCCTGTCCGGCTTCTCCTTGTGGGAAGGGCAGCTCTTTTTTTTCCAGTGTGACTGCATCGTAATTGTTCATAGTACATATGCCTGAGGGCTAGTTATTAATAACCTACCAAGTGATTGTTTTGTTTTGGGACCACACCCTGCTGTACTTAGGGTTTACTACTGGCTCTGCACTCAGGAATCACTTGTGAGGGTCTTGGGGACCTTAAGGGGTGCCAGGGATCAAACCCAAGTCAGCAGAGCAAAGCAAGTGCTTTACCCTCGGTTCTTTTTCTCTCTGATCCCTTTTTTTTCAAGTGAATTATTATTACTTTTTTAAAACTTTTTCCTGGTTTTAATTTTTATTATTTATTCACTTTTTCTTTTTTTTTTCTTTGCTTTTTGGGTCACACCCAGCAATGCTCAGAAGTTACTCCTGGCTCTGCACTCAGCAGTTACTCCTGGTGGTGCTTGAGGGACCATATGGGATTCCAGGGATTGAACCCGGCTGTGTGCCTGTGTACGAGACAAATGCCCTGCCCACTGTACTATTGCTCCAGCCAAAAACTAGCATAATATTAGTTTATTTTCTCAACCATTTTCCTCCCAGAAAGATTGTCCTGGGAGACTTGGTGTTTCTATAGTCCCGCATATGTCCTAGGCCATATGGGCATTCCTGCAGGATTCAGGCATATTGCTATGATGAGCCATCCGTTAAACTTTTGCTATGTGGTTGGGGATATTTTTACCAATAATTTTTTGACCTACAATTTATACCAGTGTGCTGGGGGT
Source organism: Sorex fumeus (assembly GCF_029834395.1). NCBI lineage: Eukaryota > Metazoa > Chordata > Mammalia > Eulipotyphla > Soricidae > Sorex > Sorex fumeus. Next base: position 39,221,293 of record NW_026606179.1, read on the forward strand.
AAAATTTTTTAAAAAGCCAGCAAAACCCAAAAAACCATGGGCATACTGAAATGCAAATGTAAATTCTTAATTCTTCTTTTATTTTACTGTGTGTGTGGCGCCCTTCACCCCCAGTTCATATTACAGACTAGGAGGGGCCTGTGCCTAGGTGAATGTGGGGTGTTTACTATGTGCCTCTTTCTTTATAGTCCATGTAAAGAACACAGCCTGTGGTTAAGCACCAGGAGACCTCAATTGGCTGCTTGGGGGTCACACCCAGAAAGTGCTTAGGACGTCTCTTGACTCTGTACAGGCTCAGGGATCACTCCTGGTCATACTCTCCAGACCATATGTGGTGCTGGGGAAGGAACTCCAGTTGGCTTGGTGCAAAGGAAGTGCCCTCCCAATTGTGCCTTTCTTTTAATGCTACAATGCATCATAATCACCTACCAACTTGCTTGTGGAGAGATTCTTGAATGTTACTAAGTTCTTTTCCTCTGGAAAACTGGAATGAGATACTTCCACTTGGACCAGATGTTTCATCCCTGAGTTCCTGTGGCATTAACTGTTATGGGAGAGAACTCTGTGTTGTCTATGTTGTCTGTTTTCCAAGAGCACAATGGACTTGATTTCAGTTTTGGGTAGTGCCTAACATAGGAGCATTGGATTCAAATTTACTAATGATATTGCCTCTGTTTTTCAAACTGGTAAATATTTTGAGCAGGTTCTTATTGTTGGAGATTTTTAGAATAGATTTACTTCAAATGTTTAATGAATATTGTAGATTCTAATGGCTCTCCAGTTGAGTTTACAGTTGGGTGTTTTCAGAGACCTATTTTAAATATATTTCATTAAGAAAATTGTTGCTGTTCATGCTGTTTATTTGTTTGCTCTTACTATTAGCAAAGAGTTTTCTAGAATAGAAATACCTTTTCCTTCAGACTAATGAATTTTGTATTTGAATAGCACCGCTGTATGATTTCCTGTTGTTTGGTGTCCTGTGGGGAAAATTCCCAGATAGTCTGAAGTTTTACATTTGTTTTTCTCTTCTGTGCTGCAACCGTCATTAGCACTTACCTCAGTTTTTCCTTAGCATTTCCTTTTAGGGCTCAAGGCATATTTTTCAATCTTTGAGGCCAGGCAAGGATTATTTTCTCTCTCTCTCTCCCTCTCCCCCCATCCCCTTCCTTTCCCTCTCTCTTCCTCTCGCCCTCCTCCTTTCCCTCCCTCACCTTCTCTTCTTCCTCATCTGCTTTCCCTCTCCGCCTCTCCCCTTCTCCCTTTCTCCTCTCAACTCATGCTCTCTCTGTTTTCTTAACTATCCCAGGTCTCAATTCTATTTTTAATCATACATTTTCTGAATTTTTAAAGGATTAATCTTTGTGCTGTTTCAGATCCAAACCATAGTCTGTAATGACCAGAGTCATCGACTCCCACAAGTCTCTCACGACCGCAGACAACACTGCTACAGAGATTTAAAAAAAAAAAAAAAAAGAATTCTTCACATTTGGGAAAATCATTTTCCCAGATATTCCTTCCCTAACAATTCACAAAGAAACATTTTCTGCTTTCTCTTCAGACGTCAACTTTCTTGATCTCACCTCAGAGATCAAGAAGTGGGCTGGAGCGATAGCACAGTGGGTAGGACATTTGCCTTGCACGCGGCTGACTCAGGTTCCATCCCCAGCGTCCCACATGGTCCCCCAAGCACCACCAGGGGTAACCCCTGACTGAGCATTTCCAGTGTGACCCTAAAAGAAAAAAAATGTGTAAGAGTAGTGTTCCCAGGTGATCTAAAGGTGACCATTAAGTACCTATGAGTTAGCCTTCACATGGTTACTTCTGGCTAGACAGTTGGGGCAGTGGGTCACCTATGAGAATACTCGCCCAGAGCTGCCTTTCAGACATAAATAATAAATAAAAACAAATCTTGTAAAATTTTTTTAGGTAATTTGTCTCAGCTGGCCAATGTACTCTTGGTATATAATGTACTTTACTTCTGTGTTTGTTGCAATAGTAAATAATCTTGTTGACAAAGCTTTTTCCATTTAAATGTAATCATGAGTAAGAAAATTACGGTTTGGGAGACAGAGATAGTACAAGGGTTAAGGTGATTGCCTTGCATATGATACATTCCCCAAGCATTAGATATGATGCGGTGATCCAAGGATCACCAGGAGTAACTCCTGAGCATAGAACCCGAAGTAAGCACTGAGCACTGCTGGGTAAGCCCCACTCCCCCTCAGAAAAGGGGAAGAATTAGGATTTTTGTCAGTGTCTTGTCTGTTAATTTATAAGCAAATGTATTTCTGCTTATTTTTTCTGTCTTGATAGGGTTTGTATTACTTTGATATATGCATTTTATAAAATTCAGTACATGTGCTTAAGATGTGTATGTTATGTGTTGGGGACACGACTCAAGCGGTAAAGCACATGACTAGCCTGTTAGAGGCTCTGGGTTTGTTCCTAGAATAGTACTCTACCCCCGCATATTACCATTACCCCACCCTAATACCACTATCTTCACCCTAGTACCCAAACCCCATTTTAGTACCACTACCCCCACCCTAGTACCAATACTTTCACCCTAGTACCGCTATCTCACCCTAATACCACAACCCCCACTCTAGTACCACTGTCCTCACCCTAGTACCACAACCCCCATTCTAGTACCACTACCACGACCCCCACCTTAGTACCAGTATTCCTACCCAAGTACCACTACCCCAGCACAGTACCATTATCCAACCCTAGTACTGCAGGTGTATCATCCCTGATGACTCCCTAGTCTCCAGTACCATCAGCTCCAGGACCAGGCCCATAGCAGTGCTAAGAGGAGCATTGTAAGTGACCGCTGTGTTTTAAATTTGTTTGATATAGTTAATTTTGTGGTGCCAGGGATCAAACCCAGGACTCCTGTATCAAGGCAAGTGCTGTACTGCTGAGCCACATCCCAGGTGAGGGGCTTCTGTTAAAAACCTATGTGCTTTATTATTTGTAAATCTAACCTCTAAAATATTTTGGGGGCTGGAGCGATAGTACAGCAGGTAGGGCGGTTGCCTTGCACCCGACCCACCCGGGTGGTCCATATTCCCAGCATCCCATATGGTCCCCCGAGCACCGCCAGAAGTAATTCCTGAGTGCAGAGTCAGGAGTAAGCCCTGAGCATTGCAGGGTATGATCCAAAAAGCGAAAAAAAAAAGTAGAATAAAATATTTTGAAGTCTAATTATAGATGTACTGATTACTGCATAAAGAATTTGGGGCCAGAGAAGTAGTACGGTGGGTAGGGCTCTTGCCTTGCACACTGCTGACCCAGGTTCAATCCCTCACACCCCATATGGTCTCCTGAGCCTCACCAGGAGTGAGCACAGAGCTAGGAGTAAGCCCTGAGCACCACTGGGTGTGGCCCAAAACTGAAACAAAAACCAAAAGCATAAAGAATTAGATGGCTTGGTGATAGAAATGGATAGTGATAGAGTAGAGTAAATGGATAGTGATAGAGTTAATGGTTGACCCAAAGGGCATGCGAATAATGGGGATATATATAGGTATCAAATTGGAATATATTAGATTTGGGGGATGGTAGGGTTAGGGCCACACCCGGTAGTGCTTTGTTCTCCCTGTTCTTTTATTCAGGGGTCACTTCACATGGTACCAGGGATCAAACCTGGGCTCCCACATGCAAAGCGTGTATTCAACCTTTTGAGTGATCCCTCTGACCTAAAATATTTTCCTTTTCTCCATGTTTGGGTCATAACTGACAGCGCCTGGGAGCTACTCCAAGCTTATGCTCAGTGACTGCTCCCAGGAGTGCTCAGAAGACCTTTCAGTACTGGGAATCAAAGTCAGAGCTCCCACATGCTACACCTGTATTCTAGTCTCTGAACTAGCTCCCAGTCCCAGAAATAAATTTCGCATAGTAAACTGGGGAAGAACTCTATAAATTGTATAAGAAACTACCACTTGTCATATACTCACTGAGGAAGGAATTCAAAATAAGTTTTAATGAGAAAAATTATGATTTCTTTGTGTGTGTGTGTGTTTCATGTTGGATAATTTAGCTTTGAGAGAGGATAGGAAGAAATGCTTCGCTGGAGCGATAGCACAGCGGTAGGGCGTTTGCCTTGCACGCAGCCAACATGGCCAACCCGAGTTCGATTCCTCCGCCCCTCTCAGAGAGCCTGACAAGCTACCGAGAGTATCTCGCCCGCACGGCAGAGCCTGGCAAGCTCCCCGTGACGTATTCGATATGCCAAACACAGTAACAACAAAGTCTCCAATGGAGACGTTACTGGGCCCACTCGAGCAAATTGATGAACAACGGGAGGGCCTTTACCTTACCTTTACCTATAGTACAAATTCTAAATGATGACAATGACAGCAGTAGTAATTTCATGCCTGAGTTTAGTTTGCTTTTTCTTTCTGTGGTCATTCATTTAACCAACTTCTTTCTGTCCCTGAGCTGTATCATGACTGAACAGAAGCAGATATTTGAATCATTGATTCTTAGGCCATTCGTTTATTAGAGAGAGTTACACCAGTTGGCAGGTGTCTCTTGTGGTAAGTTGTTAACAGCAGGGAGTTCTGTGTTTTGAGTATCAAAGTGTTAGCACGAAACTTACTGAGAGCCCAAACTTGCCCTTTCATAGAACAACTCTTGTTGTTGTTGTTGTATCACCTACCCACTGTATCATTGCTCAGGCCCCTATAGAACAACTTTTAAGACTATTCAAAAGTCTTGTCTGGGACTGAGAGATAATGCAGAGTTAGGGAATTTACCTCGTATCCCTCCTGCTGAGTTGGGTTCAGATCCCTGATACCACATATGATCTCCTGGCACAGAGCCTGGAGTAGCTCCCAAGTACTGCTGGGTGTGGCCTCTGTGACCCCGCACCTCCATTGCAAAACTACAATAAATCACAGGTTCAAAAGAAATTAGAAGTGTAAATATTTCTAAGAAGGGAAGAATCAAAATAATGCCAGACTGGAGAGAAATCATGAAGGAAATTTGATGATAATCATTGTCTTCCAAGGGAAATAGTATCGACAGTATACTGAATTAGAAAGCATTACTGGGTTGCTGAGGTAGTACAGTGTGGGCAGGGCACTCGCCTCCTGCATGACTCACTAGGGTTTGACTTCCAGCAGGCGGCCCATATCATCCCTCAAGCCCCACCAGGAGTAATCCCTCAGTGCAGAGCCAGGAGTAAGCCCTGAGCACCACTTGATGTGGCCCAAGTACCTAAAAAAAAATAAAATAAAATTACAAGATCATTGCCATTTAGATGGTTCCCTCCCCCCCCCGCGAAAAAAAAAATAAAAAAAATCCTTGCTGCTAAGTAGTAGCATCCAGTGATATAATTATCATTAAATCGGTTGGTGATTGCTATAACCACAAGTTTTATAGTTGTGTATATTTAAATTCTGTGACTTGTCTCACAGTTTATTTGACTAGCTAATGCTGAGAAATCTTCAAAATTGGTGACGTTGTACAGAAATATACTTAATTGCAAGTCTTAATCTTTTTCCGTTTTATCCAGTCTGTCAACTCTTGAGTAATAGACCCAGAATGTATTGCCTCTTTAGGGCTTTATCTGAATAATTACCTAATTACCTAAATAATTAGGGTACTATTTAGGTTGGTTCTGCAGCTTCATACCATAGGTCTGGTAGAATGTGCCTGGAGCCTATGTACGGAAGGCGGCGGGAATGCAGGGTGCTGCTGGGGATCGAACCCAAGGTCTCTTTCATGTATGCAGAACCAGTGCTCCACTGCTGGGCCATGTGCCCAGCCCCGCAGCTTGGGTTTCTGTCTATACTGTACATCGCCACTAGTGGATTCAACTCTAGTGGTCATTTTGGCTATGTTCTACAGTGGTCTGATTGATTGATTGATTGATTAGGTTTAGGGGCCACACCCAGCGATGCTCAGGGCTAACTCATGACTACAACTCAGGAATCCCTCCTGCGGTGCTTGGGGACCACGTGGGATGCTGGGACTCGAACCTGGATCAGCTGTGTGCAAGGCAAATGCCCTGCATACTGTATTGTCCTTCTGGCCCCAGGAGAGTAGCCATATTGACCCCAGCAGACACACACTTTTTTTTTTTGCTTTTTAAATTTTATTTTATAAAGTTGTTCACAATTATTCATTACATTTAAAATTCAAACACCAGTCCCACCACCATTGCACCTTCCCATTACCATATTTCAAATGTTCCTACCCCAAATCCCAAATCATGCCCCCCCCAAATCTTGGTACATCAGTGGTGTAGCGTCTGAGTGGTAGCATGGCTTCAAATGCAGCCACTCACTCCAGGAATACTAAAATTTAGAATGTGATTATACAGCAGATTCTCTGGGTGAGGCCGGTATTGCTCTCTTCCGGAACTCGATTTCTGAGAGAAGATGCATTCTTAGGGTTTCAGTCCTGTTCAGTCCTCAGGTCCTGCCCTCCATGCCAAGCTTTCTTAGGGTTCTACAGAACAGTGACTTTCAGACCTGGCATCAGATCACCTGGGGAGCTTTTAAGAAAACACTTGTAGGATGGGCAAGGGTCTGGGAATTCTGATTCTGGCTACTTGGACTGGCCCCAGAATTTGCGTTTTTAAGTGCATAAAAATGCCCATCACCTTTCATGGTGATCAAGCTACCATTGTTCCTTGAGAGGTTCTTGGTCAAATACTATGGAATGTGAAAATTACATTAGTTACATGATAGGTAAAAACATGAATTTTTTTTACTTATCTTCTTAACTCAGGTTTTACCCCCAGTCCTCCTTTCTCATATTATTTTAATTCTGATTATGTGTTCACATCTTGTTTTGGGGATCCAGTTATGCCTCAATTTGTTGTTTGTTTGGTTGTTTTTTTTTTTTTTTTTAGTTTTAGGGCCATACCTGGAGATGCTCAGGGCTTATTCCTGGCTCTGTGTTCAGGGATCACTCCTGGTGGGGCTCAGGGGACCATATGTGGTGCCAGTGATCAAACCTGGGTCAGATGCCTGCAAGGCAAAACACCTCACCTGCTGTACTGTCACTGTGTCCCCTAAGCATCAATTTTTACATATGCCATTCTACTTAACCCTCAGAAAAAAGCTGCCAGTATAACTATCTCTATGGTTTAAGGTGTCTCAGGAAGCCAGGGAAATGGCTTGAGAACTTGCCTTGCAAGTGTGTGCTCTAGGTTCAATTCCCAGCACTGTGGAAAAAAAAATTATAATATTTGGTGTATCAAGAAAGTAATGCAGAGTTGTCAGTATCACAGTATTTGCATACCCTGCGCTATATAGAGTCTAGTACCCTACACATCTGTGTAGTTACTTCCTTAAAACAGTGATTCTTGGAAAACAGGCCACATATTGCTTAAAAGCATGATAAAAATCACTGTCAACTGCCACTGTCCTTCCGTTGTTAATCGATTTGCTCGAGCGGGCCCAGTAACATTTGTGAGACTAGTTACTGTGTTTGGCATATCAAATACATCACGGCTAGCTTGCCAAGCTTTGCCGTGCGGGTGAGATCCTCTCGGTAGCTTGCCGGGCTCTCTGAGAGGGGCGGAGGAATCGAACTCGGGTTGGCCATGTTGGCTGCGTGCAAAGCAAATTCCCTACCCGCTGTACTATCGCTCCAGCCCATGATAAAAATAAAAGTCTCAAATGTCATTTTATCATCCAGTCTTTTGCCTAAATTAGTCAGTTTCTTTACATATATATATATGTGAATGACATACTGCGGGTGGGCAGAGCAGGTTGAGATTTTGAGCCATGCCCTGTAGTGCTCAGGGCTTCTGGCTGTGTGCTCAGGGATCAGTGCAGTGCCAGGGACTGTACTGTGGTCAGCCGCAAGCAAGCCAGCATGTGATCATGGGATACTGCCTTATCCCCTCTACTGCCTCTCCGGCCCATAAAATTTCTTTTAAGTTATGGATTGGTGGGGGTGGAGGGATGTTGGGTCACACCTAGCTGTGCTTGTGTGCTCCTGGAGATTTATGGGGGACCATAAAGTAATGAATGGGGGCATTAGTTTGGGTCACACCCCGCTCTTCTCAGGGCTTACTCCTGGCTCTGTGCCCTGGGATCGCTCCTGGAGATTTATGGACCTGGGAGAACCCTGTGCAGTACTGGGGATGGAACCATAGTCAGCTGTGGTTTTTTTTGTATTTGTTTTGTTTTTCAGTTTTTGGGTCATACCCAGTGATGTTCAGGGCGTTCTCTTGGCTGTGCACTCAGGGATCCCTCCTGGCAGTGCTCAGAGCACTGTATGTGGTGCTGGGAATTGAAGCCAGGTCAACTACGTGCAAGACAAGCACCTCACCGGCTCCAGCCCCAAAAGCTGTACACTTTGAAAATGTTGAATAAGTCTGAAACATCATTTACTCTGTTCACTTGTGTGCACTGCTTTTGACTATTGCTCTTGAGTATTCTCTTAAGTGGTTTGGAGAGAAGGGCAGGAATTGAATCCAGGTTCCTACCCTGTGCTCTATCTCTTCTGCACTCATTTCAGATATTTTTAAAGCAACCCCTCTTGTTTTTTTCCTTGTATGTTTCATAGTCTTTCCTTTGAAATGCCCCAGATTTGTTATACGTATTTCTTTATACCTTCAGATATGGTATTTACACCGGGTCCTTAAAAAAGAAAGTCTTTTTAAACTTTTGATTTAATCCGTTTTCTTCTCTAACGGATTATATGGTTTTTTGTTTGGTTTGTGTTGGGACCATACCCAGCGCTGCTCTGAGCTAACTCCTGACTCTGTGCTCAGGAATCACTCCTGGCAGGGCTTGGGGGCACCAAAGGTGGTAGCAGGGATTAAATCCGGGTCAGCCGTGTGCAAGGCAAGCACCCTACCCACTGTACTATCTCTCCAATCCCCTGGCATTTTATAATTGATGGTGTTTAGGGGAAATGATTATTTTGGAAGGATATTTTCAAACCAGACTCAAATTACACTTGAGTCCAGTTTGGAAATAGAAAAATTTTGTTTTTGTCTTCCAAATTCAGTCAGTTTAATTTTGGCGGGGGAGAAGGGGTTGGGCTGTACCTCTGATGCTAAGATCTTTCTCCTGGCTCTGTGCTCAGGGCTCATTCTGGTGATGCTGCGGGAACCCGCCGTATGTGGTATCTGGGATTTGAACTGAGGTTGGCAGCATGCAAGGCCAGCATGCTGCCAGCCTGTACAGGAGGTAGGCCTCCTGTACACTGTCTTCAGCCTCAGTCTATTTAAAATTTTTGTGGTTAATTCTTCTATTGGGGTCAGGGAAATAGCACATGAGTAGAGCATGTGAGTTGCATCTGGGAGGTTATGGGTTAGAGTCCCAGTATTCTCTCTGTCTCTCTGTCTCTGTCTCTCTCTCTTTCTCTCTCTCCCCCTGTCTCCCACCCCCCTCCCTTTGTGGTCCTAGTGGCCCCAAAGGTCCTACTTCACTGGAGTGCTACAGAGGCTCTCGGTGTAGCCCTTACAAAATTATTTTCTATTAAAATGATAACATCATGATTTACCAAGTTGTTTCAGGCCTTAAATGTTCCAACATAGTCCCACCCCTCTGGGACCTTCCCTCCACCAGTGTCCGCCGTTTCCCACCCACCACCACCCGGCCTGCGCCCTTAGCAGGCACAAACAACTTTCCTTCATGCTGGTGTTAGGACACAAATGAAGTTATAAACGCTTAGCTCAGCAAGAGCATTTGTGGTCGTTGCTGGCCCTCACCGTGGTGTCCCTGAAGTCACTCCCTGAGGATTTCCTGGGCTGGGCTGGTGCTAGCTGAGCCTCTGGGCCACTGTTTTCACAGTCTGAGCTTGTGGGCTTCTGTGCCGCTTTCCCGTCGGGGTTGCTGTGATCCAACTGGGCCGGCAGTCCTGTGGCGCTTGGCGCTGTCGTGTGGTGGCTTGGCAGCTGGGTGAGGCTCACTTGTGGAGCTGGGCTGTTTCTGTGTCGCGGGGTGATGTTTCTCTAAAAGCCGGCACAGAAGGACGAGGTATGTGACAGAGCACATGTATGACTCACACGTCTGAGACCCTGGGTTCACAGTCCCTGAAACTGCCAAAACAAGAGAAGAAGCAAAAGGCTGTTGTGTGTGTTGCCATATTGAACGGCTCCTGTTGACGTGGGCGCTGTACTAGCTGGAGATTAACTCTTCTACATTCAGTTTATAGAAGTCTTAGCAAGAACATTTTTTGAGAGAACAAAGTGTAAGAGTTTCAGATCCAACAAATTTGTTTTGTTCTTTTTTTCCTTTTTTTTTAAGACCTTCTTTGTAACCCTCTGCTCATAAGCACTGCCAACATTGTTTCTTGTTATTTATCCTCAGTAGTTTCGCAGATGTTGGCCATGACTTTATGGGGTCTCCATTGTTCCCTTCGGGTCTTTGTTTCCTAGAATTTTCTCTCATTCACACTTCCCAATCATTGTCAGTCTTCCTTAGTACCCAATTGTTCCCTGCTTGAGGTAGGCCTTCTCAAATTTATTTTCGATTCTTCTACTATTTGTACTGAATGCCTGTCTTCTGAACTTTTATAATACTGATCTTCGGGAAGGCTCAAGAACTTGAGAGAAAAACCGGTGTCATTTCTTTCTGCTTTGGTAATGTTGACACTGCTGTGGGGAAAAGACTTGGAGAGCACTTCCCTGGGAGAGAAAATATTTCAGCCCTTGTACTGAGTTCTAGGCATTTCCCCACACTGTCAGCTGGTTCTCTGAGGCTTTTTGGACAGCACAGTCCTTAGGAAACTATGATTATCCAGAAGATTCTTATTCAGCCTTATATGGTGAGGCAGTTTTGTATAAATTGGTATATAGAAAAATCTCAGTGTATTTTTATGGCACTGTTCTAGTTACACTTTAAAAATATATCTGGGGCTGGAGAGACACTACAGCAGGTAGGGCATTTGCCTTGCACATAGCCAACCGGGGTTCCATCCCCAGCATCCCTTAAGGTGCCCTGAGCAGTGTCATTAGTCATTCCTGAGTGCAGAGCCAGGAGTAACCCCCAAGCATCACTGGGTGTAACCAAAAAAACCAAAAAAATAAATAAAATGTGTTACTGCAAAATAAATAATAGGTGTGTAGCAGACAGAGCTTCTAACAGGTTCCCTCTAGGAAATGAATGGACTGTCAGAACAGAAGAGAAACTCCACAGTTCTATAGATGTGTGCGACATTTGGGTCTTGATGAAGTCATTTTTGTTTTATAACTAAAAGACAAGCAAAAAATTTACAATACATGAGGATTTCAAGGAAATCCCCCTCCCCCCTCCCTCTCTCCCTCCCTCTTCTTTATTTTGTGGGGCGGCCACTCCCAGCCATCATGCAGTGGGAGGTCACCTAGGTATAAGGCAGCTGCCTTAACCCCTGTGCTGTCTCTCGGGCCCTGACTTGTTCTTCTTTTTAACCTCTTCTTAATCTGAATGTTTGCAGTAGTAACTTCTCTCTAGGCTTTCTGTGAGAAGGCCAGAGCTTAACTTCTTGACTATTGACTTTTTGGGTTTTCTCAGAAACCAATATAATGTATAAGATTATAGAAATGCTGGGGCCAGAGCAGTAGTACAGCAGATAGGGTGTTTGCCTCGCACGCAGCCAGTGCTGGTTTGGTCCCTTGAGCCCTGCCAAGTTGATGCTATAGCACAGAGCCGGGGGTATGCTCTGAGCACTGCTGTGTGTGGCCCCCCAAAACAAAAACCCACAAAGACTCTAGAAATGTGTACCAGAGAGTTATTTCTGGTTTCTGTCTCCTATCCTTATAAGCATCGAGATCTCTCGATCATCTAACCTGGAGGGAATTGTTCCCTCTGGTCTCTGCACTAGTGCAGATGGCATTGCTCTGACTCTGCCTGATTAGAATGTTTTCTCTGTTAAAAAATGTTTCTTAAGGCTGGAGCAATAGAACGGCGGGTAGGGCGTTTGCCTTGCACGTGGTTGACCCAGGTTCGATTCCCAGCATCCCATATGGTCCCCCGAGCACTGTCAGGAGTAATCCCTGAGTGCATGAGCCAGGAGTAACTCCTGTGCAATGCCGGGTGTGACCCAAAAGCAATAAATAAATAAATAAAAACTCTTTCTTGCTGAGTCTCTGCGTCATGCTCTTACCAATACTTTAGTCATCTTTTTCTTTTTTATGGGTGTTAGGCCACACCTAGGTACTCAGGGGTCATTCCTGGCTGTGTAATCAAGACAGGAGTATTCCTGACAGTGTTCAGGGTGTATGTGATGTGCATGGCAGTCACCTTATCCCCTCTACCATCTCTCTGGTCCTTCCGGCATAATATTTATAAGTGCAGTTTTCAAGTTTAGAAGGGCAGCCTGACTCTGTAGGTGGGGCCAGGGACGTCTGTGACACCACCTGACTGCTTCACTCAGCCATGGCTGGCTTGGTAGTCTGGAGACAGGTGATGCCTGCCTGGGCTTTAGGGTTTCAGTTGGTTGGTTGTTGGTTGGGGGATCATAAACCTGGAGATGCTTAGGGACCACTCCTGGCTCTGTGTTCAGATGTCATTCCTAGCAGTGCTTGGGAGACCTGTATGTGTTGTCAGGGATTGAACAGGGTAGGCTGCATGAAAGGCAATAACATCTATCCCATGCTCCTCTCCTCTTCCCGTGTGTGTGTGTGTGTGTGTGTGTGTGTGTGTGTGTGTGGATAGTCTCTATCTGTTTTTCTTCTGTTTCCACCTATGAGCAGTAGTTTGTTTTTGCTGTTTGACGGGGCAACACCCAGTAATGCTCAGGGCTTACTCCCGACTCTGTTCTAGAGGTCCATCCCCATGGTACTAGAGGTACCATGCATTGCCAGGGATCAAGCCCAAAGCCACCTGTGTGTAAAGCATGTGCTTTGAGTAGTAAGTTGGGTAACTAAGAGTTTGCTTTCATTATGTCCAAAATAATGGTAGTAACTTACCTCATCTAATCTCACTGAATTGTACCTTTTATTTATAACTATATTCCTGAATCAGTGCCCAGCTTATGAGAATTTAATAGTAATTAATGTCCATTTATGTCCCGGTCCCCAGGTACTGGTCTGATGCTTTGATTTTTTCATTGTGTTTTGGTGCTACATCCAGCAGTGCTCAGGGCTTGCTCCTGGCAGGACTCAAAGGACCATATGTGGTGCTGGGGAGTGAACAGGGGTCAGTCGAATGCAAGACAAGTTCCTACCCACTGTACTATTACTCTAGTCCCCAATTCTTTGCTTTTTACTAAAACTCCCTGCTTCCAATTCTTTCCAGATCTAACCAGATTTTTTTTTCTTTTCGGTTCATACCTGGCAATGCACAGGGGTTACTCCTGGCTCGGCACTCAGGAGTTACTCCTGGCGGTGCTCAGGGGACCATATGGGATGCTGGGAATCGAACCCGGGTCAGCTGCATGCAAGGCAAATGCCCTACCCACTGTGCTATTGCTCCAGCCCCCGATTTTTTTCAGCTTAATAAAGAGCTGATTCTGACTAGTTGGGCTTGCTCTTGTTATTAGGGTTTTGGGCTGATTGATTGTTGACTGTTTAATGGTGCCAAGGATCTAACCCTAGGTTTCCACATGCAGTCCCATCTTTTTGAGCGATCTCCACAGTGTCTCCTTGGATTTATTTTCTTTTTATTTATTTATATTTTATTTTCCCTTTCCACTTTATATAATAAACACTGTGGTTTACAGAGTTGTTAACATAATGATTTGTTACAGTCTGTTCAAATACAGACATTCAGTATTTGAACACCAATCCCACCACCATTATATCTTCCCTTCACCGTTGTCTCCAATTTGTCCTAACACCCTTAAGCTTGCCTTCATAGCAGGCCCTCAATAATTTATGCCATTGGCTGAAGCAATAGCACAGTGGGTAGGGTGCTTGCCTTGCGCTCGGCTGGCCCGGCCGAGTCGGGTTTGATTCCTCCATCTCTTTTGGCGAACCCAGCAAGGTACCGAGAGTATCTCGCCCTCACGGCAAAGCCTGGCAAGCTACCCGTGATGTATTCGATATGCCAAACACAGTAACAAGTCTCGCAGTGGAGACATTACTGGGCCCGCTTGAGCAAATTGATGAACAACGAGAGGACAGTGCTATAGTGCTTGTTATCAATAATTTACTAATAGATTGATGTTTAGAAAAAATGTTTCCTTAGAAGAAAGTTAGTGAAAATTATTGTATTTCACCATGGAGCCACTGAGTCCTTGTATAAGAGATTACTAAGACGTTGCTACAGGCTAAGCCTTCTGCATTTGTATTTTTATCATGATTGGGTTGCTTTCTATATTACATCCCGCCCAGTCTGGTTGCTACTCCTGGTTTATCAGTGTTGTAAAGTTTGAGATGTCACTTCAGGAATTCCAAATTTTTGGGGGGTGGGGGGATCACACCTGATGATGCACAGGGGTTACTCCTGGCTCTGCACTCAGGAGTCACTCCTGGCGGTGCTCAGGGGACCATATGGGATGCTGGGAATCAAACCCGGGTCGGCCGCGTGCAAGGCAAACGCCCTACCTGCTGTGCTCTCTCTCCAGCTCCAAATTCCAAAAATTTTAAACACGGTGATACAGCTGGAGTTAAATTTTAACAGGCCTGCAACTTTGGGTATGTGTGACTGTCGGGGCTTTTGGAAGTACAGGGAGATGGTGGGGAGGTAGCCCCTCTCGGACTCCCTGAAAGCTTGGAGATTTCAGTCACAGAACCCACTTATCTGAGCTTTTCAGAGGATTAGTTTCTGCCTGAGGCTTGTCTGGAGCGTGGAGTCCAGCCTGGAGCATGGTGGCGATTGTGAAGTATTGAAGTTTTCAGCTCCTGGGGCTGTGGGCAGGCACTGGGCTCACCCGCTTACCCCTCTGAGGTGTCATGGGCACTTCAGCCTTGTGTGGAGCCCGGAAGAATCTCTGCAACTTGTTAGTCTCTTTCGAGATTTATTTATGGGTCATGGCCGGTGAATGAGCTTACTTGGCGCCAGAGTTGCTTCGTGGGCATGACTTTCTCCTTAAAAATTTTTTTGACAATAAACGTACTATATGCAATCAGAAGAGTCATTACAAAATACTGTTGTCAGGGACTGCGCCTTATTCATCTTTATTCTCCCTGCAGCAGCCTGGTTCCTGGAACAAGGTGCTTCTTCTTTTCAAGCAAAGATAACTAGTTTTTCAATATTCTTAACTTTCAAGTAGATACTTTGTGCAGCAAGCTGATCTTTGTGAAATGTAACCTTGTAATACATATTTGCCTTTCCGAAAATAGTCTTGCTTATATAACAGAAAAACTTTGTAACTACTTTGTAATTTTAAAGAAAATTTCCACCTGGGAAGCCTATAGTTTGGGTAGTTTAAATGAAGCTCTGTTCTTTCATTCTTCCTGACGCCTAATGACTGTTATCACATATGTCTCGTGACTCTTAACTTCATCTTTAATTAGATCCTTTATTTGAAACAAACATTGAGGCTTTTTCTCACAGGTATGAGGAAGGTGATGATTCCCAGGGAGATGGCTCAAAGGCCTGGGGTCTGCCACGACAAAGCCAGTCAGATTGGCACCTTCCACCTCCCTCCAACCGGGGGTCAGTTGCAGACAATAAGACAAACATTCAAGGACTGCCCCAGCTTTAGGGTCGCCTGCTGGCTGGCCATCAGCGAGCTCACAGGCAGGGCATTTTTCAGTACAGTATGTCTCCCAGCAGAGGAGCCATAGTTTGACAAAGACTTAAAGGACAGTCGGATTTCAGTGGGTGCGTGAGGAGCAGAGGCTGGGGTGTTTCATGTGCCCGTCAGCAGGTGCCCTTAGAGTATAAAGTCATGCCAGTTTTCCTAGTGTGGATTTGCCAACCTCCCCCTCTGCATTTGAAAAGCCCTGTCACTGTCACTGTCACTGTCCTCCCATTGTTCATTGATTTGCTCAAGCGGGCCCAGTAACATTTTGAGACTTGTTACTGTGTTTGGCATATCTAATACATCACGGGGAGCTTACTAGGCTTTGCTGTGCAGGCGAGATACTCTCGGTAGCTTGCTGGGCTCTCCGAGAGAGATGGAGGAATCGAACCCAGGTCGGCTGCGTGCAAAGTGAACAAACGCCCTACCCTCTGTGATATCACTCCAGCCCTTGAAAAGTCCTAAAGTCTTTTACTCTGTCTTTTCCTGGGCCCAGGTTTGCTGCCCGTCACCTGTTCTCTCCTTTCCTGGGCGTGCGTTTGCTGCTCCATGGTTTTCTTAAAACCTAAATTGTTTTGCCCCAGAGATGGTCCTGGCCTAGGGGTTTTGTTGGGGGACGATTTCCCACACTGGAGCACATCCTTTGCTTGCTACAGGTCTGTGGGCAGTTCCCAGCACCACCTGGTCCCCTCTGCACCTCATTGGAAGTAACTTCTGAGCGCTGTTGGGTGTGCCTCCAGAGAGAGAGACCGTCACACCCAGGCTTTCCCTGCTGAATACCTCCCCTGGCTGGACCGTTCATTTCTTAGCTTCAAAAGAAGCCCTTGAAATGCTCGAGTGTTAGGACAGTGGGGAGGGCTTGCCTTGCACGCAGTAGACCCGGGATTCATCCCCAGCATCCCATATGGTCCCTGAGCACTACCACGAGTGATTCCTGAATGCAGAGCCAGGAGTAAGCCCTGAGGTGTGACCCAAAGACGAAAAAGAAGGAAAGCCCTTGAAAAGATTGCATACATTCTTCAAATATGTGTCTGTACAGATGAAACTCTACATATTTTTTTCAACCATTGGTAATTCATGTGGTTTACAAGAATATGCTTTAACTTAGTGATCCTTTTTATAATGATAAAAAAAAAGAAACCATTGATAATTTCCTTATACAAAGATACCCCTGTGTTGGAAAGCTGTGGAAAAAAATAGCTGGAGATGGTTCTTCATCATCATCCTAAAGCTTTCAGTCTCCAACTTGGGAAATTTGAGTAAGCACCCGAGAATCTGAGATCCATGACCCTTCTCTCATGTCTTTTTTCTTTTAGAATTGCCACCGGCTGACCAGGATTTCCTCTAGTTGATAATGTTGGAGATCAGATCTACCACTTTCTTCAGCATTCAGTTATTAAAAACAAATAGAATGCAAGTGTCTCCGCTCCAGATTATGAAAACAATACTTGGGAAACTGAAAACTATCTAAATGATCGTCTTTGGTTGGGCCGTGTTCCTAGCAAGCAGAAGCCTTGGCCGAGGTCTGCTGTCGACTCTTGAGGAGCGCATAGCTCACTTCCTGTGGACGAGAGGGGCCGGTGGTACCATGGGCAACTCCTGCATCTGCCGAGATGACAGTGGAGCCGAAGACAGTGTTGACACCCAGCAGCACCAGGCTGACAGCAGCGCGGTGCCCACCGCAGACACAAGGAGCCAACCCCGGGACCCTGTTCGGCCACCACGGAGGGGCCGAGGACCACACGAGCCGAGGAGAAAGAAACAAAACGTCGATGGGCTGGTGCTGGACACACTGGCGGTCATACGGACTCTTGTAGATAAGTAAGTATGTGACTCAGAGTCACGTTCTTTGTCAGCAGAAGTGTTCTGGCAGTAATCGTAACTTTCGGACTCACTTCACTGAGCTGGATTTGCCAAGTCTTGCACTCATAGGGCAAAGGAGAATATTTTATTTCTCCTCTGACGGCAGAGTAAATTATAAGGTCTCCTTGCACCAACCCCCTTCTGGAAGTACCTAAACACTTCCTTAGCAGAAAACATTCATTAAAGCTCTGATCTTTATTAGGGAATACAGTGAAGATAGAGGGAACTTGCGTTTGCAAGCCCCAACGGGGAGTGATTTCATGAAGACTCATTCTTACCTTGCTTGCCTGAGGAGGTTGAAGATGAGTAGCTCTTGCCAGGAGTGTGGCTGTCTGCTGCTTCTGTTGGCGGCATACGGAGATGGATGAAGAGTTTTCGTCCTCCTTATTGGCTTTTTTTTTTTTAATTCTTTATTTGGGAACCATTTGGGAAGCTTTGTAAGTCTACATTGAAGGGCACACCTGTGCATGTTTTGTTTTTCTCCTCCTTGCTTTGTCTCACTCTCTAAGTATAAAATCCCAGATTGAATAACAGTGAGATTAAAGGTTATTGTTCACACTGAAAAACAGTTTGAGCTCACCCATCCAGTCCTGTGGTTAGGAGCAAAAACTCAGAACTGTGAAGGACCAAGGCTCACATTCAGGTTCAGCCCCTGCACTAGTGGCATGACACTGGATGAACTGCTTCTCAGAATCTCAGATTCCTCCTGCATGAAGAAGAGGAATAGTGCCTTTGTGGGAATGATCAGGTTATCAAACACCTGTATGGAGGACCAGGGCAGGGAGGGCGCTAGCTTTGCACACAGCCTCCCCCTGGCTCGGGACATTAGCTCAGTGCTTGTGAATAGGCCTGGCCTGTGATGAGCCCCCGGGTTTGATACCTGGAACCCCCCGCAAAAAAAAATTAGCTTGGGTGATTTGGATGATAGGGTATGTCTCTAAAGTTGTTTTTGCTTTTGACTGGCCTAGTGAATTTAAGTATTTCATAATCATTTTTTGTAAAATGTTTGGTTGCTCAAAAACATAAGGGGCTAGAGAGATAATATAGGGGGTAAGATACCTGCCTTGCATGTGACTGGCCTCAGCTCAGTCCCCAGTACTTATGGAACAGGCACCACCAAGTGTGAGCCCTGACAGCCAGGGGTGAGCCCCAAACACCACCGGGTATGCCGCCCCCTCCCCGCCCCCCAGGATATAGCATAGGGGGCCAGGGAGATAGTACAGCGGGTTGGAAGCTTGCCTTATATGCAGCCAACCTGGGTTAATCCCGGGCATCCCATATGATTCCACCCCAACCCCACCCCCTGCCCCCAGCCATCCTGGAGTGATTCCTGAGTGCAGATCCAGGAGTCACCCCTGAGCACCTCTGGATGTGGTCAAAAGAAAACCCAACCAACAAACAAAACTAGCATAAAACAAGGTAAACCTGTGCATTTTATTTTCTGAGGTAATTTTTGTCTCAGAAAGATGTTCCTCAATATATCTAAACCAGCCTTGGAAGTAGTTCTGGTATGTGTTTGAAATACAGATGTTGAAGCTTGAGAGATAGTCCAAAGGTTAAGGTACTTGGGTACTTGCCTGCGACTGCACATTGGTTCATATCCTGGCACTGCATATTGTCCAAGTCCTTTCACTGCAAATGGTCCCCTGAGCATGGTCAGGCATGGCCCCTAAGCCACCCCCCTCCCCCCTCCCCACACACAATGTTGAATAAAAATCTGTGGCAGTTTTATCCCCCACTCTCAAAAAAGGAACTAAAAGTGGTTTCATAAGGTTTCTTACAATGGTATTTGAAAATATAAGTGTATAATAAAAAATTGTCCTTCCAAAATAAGTAGGGCTAGGAGGTACAGGTACACAGGAAGGGTGCTTGCCTTGCACACAGCCAACCCAGGTTCGATTGCTAGCATCCCTTGTGGTTCCTTGAGCACCACCAGTAGCAATTCCTCATTGCAGAGCCAGGAGTAACCCATGCACATCACCTGGTGTGGTCCCAAAACAAAAAAGTAATGAAACAGTAAACTAAAGTCTGGAGTGATAGTACAGCGGGCAGGGCATGTGGTCGACCCGGATTTGGTCCCCATATGGTCCTCCAAGCACCACCAGGAGTGATTCCTGAGTGCAGAGCATCACTGGGTATGACCCAAAAGCCAAAAAAAAAAAAGTATATATATATATATGGGCTGGAGCGATAGCACAGCGGTAGGGCATTTGCCTTGCATGCAGCCAACATGGCCAACCCGAGTTCGATTCCTCCGCCCCTCTCGGAGAGCCCGGCAAGCTACCGAGAGTATCTCGCCCACACGGCAGAGCCTGGCAAGCTCCCCGTGACGTATTCGATATGCCAGACACAGTAACAACAAAGTCTCCAATGGAAACATTACTGGGCCCGCTCGAGCAAATCGACGAACAACGGGAGGACAGTGATATATTACAAGCAGTGTTACCTAAACCTATTGAGAAAGAGGTGCAGAATATACTGTCATATTTGGTCTTGATTTTAGTTTTTCTGAGCCATTGCCCAGAGTGGTGCTTGGGGGCTGCTCCTAGCATAATGCGTAGCAGTCACTTCTGCCAGGGCTCGGGGAAACGTGGTGCCAGGGATCAAACAACTCTCCTTTGTGCAAAGTATGTACTCAACCCTTTGAACTTTGTCTCCAGCTCTGTCCTATTTTAAAAGAGAGTGATAAGAGGCAAAGTAAGTTTATTTCTAAGCTAGGAAATGTTACCACTTGTTGATAAGACACATACCTCATTTAACTGAGGAAAGTGAATTTGAATAGGATTCCAATTTAAATTAAAAATCGAATAAGATAACTTTTACCTTAAAATTGCTTGGAACTGAATTATAGTTTTTAACTCTTTTCTGAAAATGGGAGAAATAAAGCAGCTGCAGAGTAAATATGAAGGGCATGTTGGAGAATTATAAATTGCAAACTAGAAATCAGGCAGTTTAAAACTCTACATAGCTTGGTATTTAGAAACTGCTAAAGAAGAATTCCATAATCTATAAAGTTTATAAAACTGTTAAAACTAAACATGAAAGATAATTTGGGACCAGAGAGACCATACAGCAGATAGAGCACTTGCCTTGCCTGTGGCCAACCCAGGTTTGATCCTGGCATGCCCAAGAGTGAGTCCTCAGCAGAGTCAGGAATAAGTACAGAGAGCACTTACAGGTATGACCCCCCCCCCCCCCAAAAACAAAGATAACCGAGATAGATGAGTTATTTCCTAAAATGATGTCTGTATGATAAATGGTAAAATGACTTGTATACATTGTAATTGTTACTTAGAAAGATTGTGATCCAAGAGGACCATAGCCCCAGTGCTGAGTATTGCTGTGGGAGAATCTTGTGACATTGATTGTAATTTTTTCCCATGACTTGGTTTTGAAATAAAATGCCTTTTTTGCAATATGCATAAGACTTTATCCCCTCCCATCCACATTGAAACAAAGGTTGTTGTCTAATATTCTGCTACTTTCAATATGATATACTGTATTTTTGAGTTCTGGAAATATCGCAACTATTATTTCTTTGACTGTCATTTCTGCTGTATACTGAGTTAATTTCCCAGTACCATCTTCCAATTCACAATTTTCTCTTTATGGTACATCTTTTGTTATATGTTATAATGAGATTCTTATTTCAGTGGTTATATTTCATTTCTAGGATTTCTGAATTTTTATTTTCCTCTTGATTAATATCATTTCATATACCACTTATAGTGTTCATTTATATTTTATGTTTGCTTGGTTTTGGACCACACCTGGTGGTACTCAGGGCTTACTTTTTGCTCTGTACTCAGTGATCATTCCTGGCAGTGCTCGGGGACTAGATGGATGCCAGAGATTAAACCCCGATCAGCCAGGACCTGGGTTGGCCTATGTAGGCAAATGCCTGTTCCTGCTGTACTATCACTCTGGCCTCTTATTTTTAAATCTTTGAGAAGTTTTGTTAGTTGCTTACTTTTGATGGTGACTGTTCTCATGCATTAGAACTTTGATTTGCAGGTTTACTTTTCTTCTTTTCCTTTTTGGACCATACCCAACATCGCACGGGGGCTGCTTGCTGCTCGATGCTTAGGGGGTTTTCTGTTGGTGCTTGAGGATCCGTGCGGTGCTGGAAGTGTAAATGGGCAAAGCATGCCACTCCGCATGCATAGCATGCATTCCAGGCCCTTGGGCGATCTCCCTTGCCCATGTAGACTCCTTATAATGGAGGTTTGGTGGTGGTTTGGTTTTGTTTTGTTTCTGGCCATGCCCAGTAATGCTTAGGGCTTATTCTTGGCTCTGCACTCTGATGGGTCTCGGGGGACCATCTGGGGTGCCGGGAATCAAACCCTGGTCACCGTGTGCAAGGCAAGCTCCCTAGCTGTTGTACTACTGCGCTGGGCCCTGGGTTTTACAGTCCCAAGGATGAAATTCAGGACCTCACATGTACATGGCAAGTCAGTGTTGTGCTGCTGAACCGGCATCCCAGGGACCTTTGATCTGTGAGTATCCCTCAAATTGGTGGTCCTGAGTCTCCATCTCATTGTAAGAAGCTGTGTCTAGTTGCATGACTTCCTCTGCTTTATGCCACTGTAGCTGGATAAACGGTATCCATTATAACGTTTTCCAACTCTTTTCACTTTGAGGGGAAACTGGAGTCTTCCTCATTCATTGCACAGGTGGGGTGGGGTGGGTGTCCGAGACCCATCCTCCACGCAGAGAGTCCTAAGCTGGGCCAGAGAAGTAGGACTGGGGTTAAGGCACTTGCCTTGTAGTGGCTGACCCATGTTTGATTCCCATAATATCCCAGATGGGCTGGAGCAGTAGCACAGCGGTAGGGCGTTTGCCTTACGCGCAGCCGGCTCAGCCGAACTGGGTTCGATTCCTCTGCCCCTCTCGGAGAGCCTGGCAAGCTACCGAGAGTATCTCGCAAGCTACCCATGACATATTCAATATATGCCAAATACAGTAACAAGAAGTCTCACGATGGAGACGTTATTGGGCCCGCTTGAGCAAATCGATGAACAACGGGAGGACCGTGACCATGAATATCCCAGATGGTCCCCCAAGCCCGACAAGCAATGGTCCCCGAGTGCAGAGCCAGGAATAAGTCAGTAGCATAGCCGGGTGTGGTCCAAAAGAAGACAACAACAAAAAGATGTTTATGTTGGCCTTTGCTTCCATAAGCCCTCAAATGGGATTATCCTCATCTCTCTTTTCGGCCTTCCTCTGAGGTAAGTGTGAGGTGATGTTGACCTCTCTCTTAGGTTTGTTGGACCCCTAGAGTTTTATAAAACCTGAAAAGTAGATTTGGGTCTTCGATTTTAGTTTTGTACTTTCACTTCAAGTCCGTTTGAGTGCCCTTCAGCCCACTTTACTTGTGGGCCAACAACAACAGTGATCTTAAAAAAGAACACATGTGGTGTGCATTTGTCCCTGCAGAATATAGCTCTGGTGGTCTCTTCCATCTTTTTCTTTACATTCATATTCATGTTCATTTCTTCTTTCTCTTTCTACCCTCACACTTCCAGTTTAATTTTGTGTTATATAGAATTGTTATTTGGAATTTTTGTTTATTTGAGATTGTCATTTCTTAGTTCTTCAAGTTTGATGTCTTGAATGTTTGTTTTTCAGTGATCAGGAACCTCCCTATTCAATGATTACATTGCACGAAATGGCAGAAACAGGTATTTTAAAGTTTTTAAAAAGTATTTCCGGTTAATGATTATGAAAATATATAACTACCTTTTAAAATAAAATACTTTGTACACATAGTACAAAGGAAAAAGCCCTTCGTGTACAAAATTTTACCTGCACATGGTACTAATGTAATAAAGCACTATATATTTCCTTGTGAACATTAACCTCTGCACCTCTTAAGATTGATTTTACCTCACTGAAATTATGGGGGGAGAATTCTTTTTGGCATTGACAGATCTTTAGCATTTCTTCCAGATTGGGAAGGACAATTATTTCTGTTCCTCATCTTCCCTTAGCGTCATTCTCAAAATAAAGCCAAATGTTTCAAAGACTAAATTTTTTGTTAAATCCCCTATTGCAAATAAGATGCTGAAACTATTTAAGTCATAATTTGAGAATCCAAGAACATAATATGAATTTTCTCCAAGATATTCCCAAATCACTGGATTCCTATAAGTTAGGATTCTTTGATCATGGTGACTAGCAATTAATAACTATGTCCATGCCAAATGCTAACTGCCTAAATACTGCCAGGTGAAGGCCAGATGTGCTTGTTTTAATATGAAGTCATTTTGTATGACATTATTTTATTTTCGCATTTTTTTACAGTAGTGTCTCCATTTTATAATGTTCTTGATTTGCTCTTAGATGAAGGATGGTTGGATGTTGTCCAGTCTTTAATTAGAGTTATTCCATTGGAAGACCCATTGGGACCAGCTGTTATAACATTGTTACTAGATGAATGTCCATTGCCCACTAAAGTAAGTTAACACCTGTCTTTTATGGAATTATCATCCGTGCTTAAGCACAGAATGAATGGCCACAAAGAATATTTGATGTTTTATATTTTCTTTATATATTTAGGATCTGTTTGTTGACTAATAATTTCATTTATATAAATGTGGTTTTTATTAATGAAGTGCTACTTTTTCAAGCAATTGCTTACTGTGAAAACTTTAACTTAAAATTTTAAAGTTGTTTAAAATGGAAGTATTTGTATTTAAAATAGTCATTTTTGGAAGCTAGACGAGTATGTTCTGTTGCTAAGATGATTTTTTTTCTCTTTATTATTTTTTGTTTGTTTGTTTGTTTGTGTTTTGGGCCACACTTGGAGGTGCTCAGGGCTTACTTCTAGCTCTGCACTTAGGGATTGTTCCTAGCGGGGCTTGGGGGGACCATATGGAGTGCCAGGGATTGATCCTGGGTTGGCCGCGTGCAAGGCAGGCGCCCTACTTGCTCACTCGACTAGCTCTCTTTGCCCTGCTAAGCTTATTGTTTTTCTTCTCTAAGCAGGTTCCTTAACAACAACAACAGCAAAAAAAATTTTTTTAAATTATGTGTGCATGTGTTTGTGGACTGAACTTAGGTTATATATATCTAATGTATACACTCTACCACTAGCCTATTCCCAGTCCCAGAGCAAAGAATTTTGGGGGGGGGTTTAGGGGGAACAGGAACAGAAGCAGGGTTGGCCTCACTCAAGGCAAACACTTAACCTCTTTATCTCCTGGCCCCCAAAGTGTTTTTGTTTCTTGGTTTGGGGGCCACATCCAGATGGGGTCAAACCCAGGCCTCCCTCCCCCATGCAGAGCTTGCCCACAGCCTGCTGACTATCTCTTGGGTCCATAGCAAAAAAATGATCTTTTTTGTTGGTGGTGTTGTTCCTATCAAAAAGAAAAGCAATTAGGGGCCAGGAACTAGTAACATACATAGCACGCATCAAAGCTGGGTCTCATTCCCGCACTAAGGGCCCTTTGAGCATTGCTGGATATAGCCCTAGCGACCCCCAAGCTCTCGTGTGTGTGTGTGTGTGTGTGTGTGTGTGTGTGTGTGTTGGGTAAGGGGGGAGGGCAGGAAGTATTTATCCTCAGCACCAGCACCATGGGGCCTGCGTGGCATTGCGTTGGCAGGCATTAAACTTGCGTTGGCCTGCTGGCCTGGCTGGCCAAGGACCCTTAGGACCCTGGGTCTCCTGAGTAGTCACTTGGGAGGACATCTCCCCGCCCCCACCCAAAAAAGGAAAGGCAGCTATCCAGAAAATACTTAAGGGTATTACTCAAATGTTAAAGAGGAACCTTGGTTATTCCTTATATAGAACAAAAGTTTAAAACTAACATGTGTCAGGCCATATGTTCAGTGGAATGTTGTGTTTGGGTTTTTTTGGTTTTGGTTTTTTTTTTCCCCCTGGTCTGTTTAAGCCTCAGATGTTTGGGAGCCACAGAGATAGTAGAGACAGTTCAGTCATCTGCCTTGCTCGTGTCTGATCCTGGTTCAACCCCCAGTACCACCTGAGGTCCCACAGCACTGCCAGGAGTGATCCCTGAGCACAGAGCCGGGAGTCAGTCCTGAGTACCACCATGTGTGGCCCCAAAACAGAAAAAAAGCTTCAGATATTTGGGCAAATTATGGAAAAAATATTCGGGGAAAAAAGGGTCTTTGGCTTAGTTACTGATAATTAAGTTTTGCCTAAGTCTTACAATAAGATTTTTTTTTCCTTCCTTTTTTGGGGGTCTATACCCAGAAGTGCTCAGGGCTTACCCCTGGCTCTGTGCTCAAGGGAGCAGTCCTGGGGCTCTGGGACAGTGTGGGGTACAGGAAATCCAACCCAGGTAGGCCCGTGTGCAGTGCAAGCACCATGCCCGCTGCACTATCGCTTTTTTTTTTTTTTTTTTTTTTTGCTTTTTGGATCACATCCAACAATCTTCAGGGGTTACTCCTGGCTCTGCACTCAGGAATTACTCCTGGCAGTACTGGGGAGACCATATGGGATGCCGGGGATCAAAATTGGGTCGACCACATGCAAGGCAAATGCCCTACCTGCTGTACTATCGCTCTAGCCCCAAGAGGCTTCTTTAAAAAGATTGTGGTCTGCCTTGAAAATGTGAGATTCATTCTTGCTGGCTTAAAAAATTTGCTGTGGTTGACTTTTTGTTTGGGGCCACACCCAGCAGTGCCCGGGTTACTTCCTGCTCAGCACTCAGGAATCACGCCTGGTGTTCCTCGGAGGGCCGTATAGGGTGCCTGGGTAGCTCGCATGTAAGGCAGACTCTACCCGCTGCACTCTCCTCCTGCCCCTGGTTTAAATTTTTTTTAACTCTTTACTTCGGTATCACTTGGCCCTGTTGTTATCAGTCATGCTATCAGTCTTGGGTGGATTTGGTGTGCTTAAGGATTCAAGGGTATATAGCATATATTTGGTATCTTTTCCCGGAGAGCCCGGCAAGCTACCGAGAGTATTTGATATGCCAGACACAGTAACAACAAAGTCTCCAATGGAGACGTTACTGGGCCCGCTCGAGCAAATCGACGATCAACGGGAGGGCCTTTACCTTTACCTTTGGTATCTTTTAAGTGAAATTAAAAAATTTAATGGAAGAAATCTTTCCGGTTGACAATATTTCCCATCAATAATGACATCTTTGGGGCTAAGGGTCTGTTATATCATTTTTGCACAATATTTTGTAATTTGACACTTGCTAATAGCTTGACTCTGGGACAAGAGGCTTAGTAGTACATTTGTCAAAGTCACTCATTCACTTTTTTGTTTGTTTTTAGGATGCACTCCAGAAATTGACTGAAATTCTTAATTTAAATGGAGAAGTAGCTTGCCAGGACTCAGGCCACCCTGCCAAACACAGGAACACGTCTGCAGTTCTAGGCTGCTTGGCTGAGAAACTAGCAGGTAACTCTGGAAGCTGCACACAGGAAATTCTTGAAAGTGTTTGACTTTAAAGAAACCTCCTATATCAGAAGGAACGTCTCAAACTTTTGTTTTTTTTTTTTTTACTTAAAAGCCTAAGAGGTGAACGCCATGAGTTAAGCATTGAAGGATTTTCACAGGGAAATGAAATTGAAAGTTGTATTTGGAGGCTGAGAGTGATTGTTACAGTGGGTTAAGACGCTTGCCTTGCACATGGTTGACCCAGGTTTGATTCACGGCACCACCTGTGGTCCCCTGAGCACTGCCAGGGGTGGCCACTAATAAATGAAACAAAGCGTTTTAATCTTGTTTAAAATCAAAATTAAGAGAAATGAAGCTGAGGGGGGTGACTCGGGTTGCAGTGCGTGTGTTGCACGCAGAAGCCCCGGGTTGGGTCCACTTTGGAGCACAGGGCGTACCACTACCTCGAGAAAAGAATAACAAGGAAAGGCTGAACTTAGTAAAATGAAGATTGCATGCATTACATGTACACTTTGTAAAGTTTTGCTAGATATTCAATACATACTTACATACTAGGTCAGAGAAGAAGAAAAGGAACTTTTGTTTTGGCCCACATCTGGCTCTGTACTCAGGGACCACCCCTGGTAGTGTTTGGGGGACCTTATGTGGTGCCAGGATTCCAACCAGTGTCAGGGCTGTGACTGCGAGCCAAGCAAGTGCCTTCATCTCTGTTCTGTCTCTTCATCCCAAGAAAGGGGCATTTAAGATGGAGCCCTTCCCGATCAGGAAAGCAGACGTCTAATCTTCCGTGAATATTCCCATCGTGGAACAGTTCACATCACTCCACGGGTTAATAGTCCAGGTAGTCCTGTCATGTTGAGGAAAAGAGACAGAGAATGAGAGAGAGACGCTTGAGTTCTGGTCCTTTCCCAAGCTCCCCAGTCACTGCATTGCTCCCTCATGCCTCTTCACTATGAGATGGGGATGATACCGTTTCTTCCTGACTCTGGGAACTCGAGGAAGGTCTTGTGCTTGTGCTTGAAAATACTTGATAAAAGAGTTCTGTCAGGGGCTGGAGTGATAGCACAGCGGGTAGGGCGTTTGCCTTGCACGCAGCCAACCCAGGTTCGAATCCCAGCATCCCATAAGGTCCCTTGAGCACTGCCAGGAGTAATTCCTGAGTGTAGAGCCAGGAGTAGCCCCTGAGCATCGCCGGGCATGACCCAAAAAGCAAAAAAAAAAAAAAAAAAAAATTGAAAAAGAGTTCTGTCAGAAGTGTTAGTCTTGGTTACTTATTAAAAGTAATGTGACATACTCATTCTATCCCATTGTTTGTTGCATTCATCTAGGTCCTGCAAGTATAGGTTTACTTAGCCCAGGAATACTGGAATACTTGCTACAGTGTCTGGTAAGTAAAAAACATCAAAGCTGGCCATTCCTTCTCATCTAGAACTGCCTGAAGTTGCCAGATTAGCCACTGGCATGGAAAATTGAATCAGTTATCAATTTTATTTACAAGTGTCTCCCGAGTGTTTATCTGCTCCCTCCTAGGTTAATAATAATAAAGGGGACTGGAGGGATAAAACAGTAGGTAGGGTGTTTGTCTTGCAAAGGGCCAACCCAGGATTGATCCCCAGCATCCCATATGGTTCTCGGAACACCCCCAGGAGTCATTCCTGAGTGCGTGAGCCAGGAGTAACCCCTAAGCATTGGTGTGACCCCAAAACGAAAACAAAACAAAAATCAAAAAAAAAAAAGCAAAATCCCCCCAAATGAAAGAATAGTAAAAGTGGGATAGATTTCATTAAAGACTACTTAAGATACCAGTCTCCTACAGTTTAAAAGGTACATTGTAGAACTGGACTTTAAAGTAACTGTGCAAGATCTTTTCATGGAATCATTTGTATTATGTTTTGTGAGAATCCCTACAATTAAAGTTTTGGTTACAAAAATAAAAGAGCTTAGTCTGGTTTTAAATGTATTCTTTTAAATAGCTACTTGATGGGCACTTAAATCACTTAATCACTTGACTTCCCGTTAGTCGTCGATTTGCTCGAGCGGGCGCCAGTAACGTCTCCATTTGTCCCTGTCGCGTGCTAGTGTAGCCCAATGGCATCTGTTTGCTTCGGGAACATGAAGGGCCTCAAACCGATCGTTCATGATCTTGACGAAGAAGTCTGACCATCTGGTAGGTGGGCGGCCACGCGGTCTTTTGACATCCCGTGGAATCCAATCAGTAACAGCTCTAGTCCAACGGTCATCTTTAAATCTCATTACGTGACCAGCCCATCTGATTTTCGACACCTTGGCAAATGAGACAGCGTCCCTGATCCTTGATCGTCGACAGATGTCAGAACTCCGGATTCGTTCTCTCATTTGAGTGAAACGTGATATTCCAAGCATAGCTCTTTCTATTCTTCTTTGGGAGACCTGAATGGCGTTCTCATCTTGTTTGCGTAGGGCCCAGGTCTCTGAGGCATATGTTAATGCAGGAAGAACAGTGGAATCAAAGAGATGTGCCCGGAGCTGGAGGTTCTTCGTCCTCTTAGCTATTTCTTTGACGTTCTTGAAGGCGTTCCAAGCCGCTCTCTTCCTCCTGCGCAGCTCGGGTGCCAGGTCATTTGTCATGTTGACCTCTCGACCTAGGTACACATAGCTGTTGCATTCGGAGATGGTCGTTCCATTGAGAGTGAATGGGGCGTCAGGAACAAGGCTGTTTCTCATAAACATTGTCTTCGTAAGATTCAGCTGTAGTCCTACCTTTCCACACTCACGGTCAAAGTCGGCCAGCATTTGTGCCGCTTGGCTGATGTTTGGTGTTATTAAAACAATGTCATCAGCAAAGCGGAGGTGGTGTAATTGCCGACCATCTATCTTCACTCCCATTCCTTCCCATTCCAGTCGTCGCATGATGTTCTCAAGGGTGGCACTGAAGAGTTTCGGTGAAATGGTATCACCCTGCCGCACCCCTCTCTTGACATCAACAATCACTTCTTTGTAGAATGGTGAGATCCTGGTAGTGAATCCGCAATAGAGCTCACGGAGGATCCTGATGTATTGGGCTTGAATGCCCTGATTGGCTAGGGCTTCAATGACCGCTTCCGTCTCAACAGAATCAAAGGCCTTCTTTAAATCAGTGAACGTTAAGCAGAGCGGCATCTTGAACTCCCGAGAAACCTCAATGAGCTTGGTTATCGTGTGGATATGGTCGATGGTGCTGAATCCTTTGCGGAACCCTGCTTGCTCGCATGGTTGTCCTTCATCTAATGTTCTGCCAATCCTATTCAGGATGACTCGTGTGAACAACTTGTAGATGACAGACAATAGGCAGATCGGGCGATAGTTGCCAATGTCATGGATGTCTCCCTTCTTGAACAGTAGTACGGTCCTGCTGGTTTTCCATTGGGACGGAACCTTGCATTCAGACAGGTAGCGAGTGAAGAGCTGAGCTCTTCACTTGATGGGCATTTTGGTGTATATCCTTAGAGTCTGACGATGATACTAGGGACGTCAAAGTGGAAACAAATCAACCTGGCATTCAAGCCAGGCCCCAGTGGGTTGTATTTCCGCGTATATAAGTCTCCGTTCCTCCCCAAGCCTCCTGTCACTGCTGCTCTCGGGAGTACTGTGAGTCAGGACATGGCTCAGACTCTGATCACAGTCCCTCACTGCGTGAGAAGCTCCCAGTCACCACCCTGAGTTGCTGACGGTGGCCCTAAAGCACTGCTGAGCGTGGTCCTGTTAGCCCCAAGTCACAACACATCATCAGACCCAGACACCCAAGCAAGCCGTTCCCCCAGGACCAGACTCCTGGAGTGTCCTTACGACAAACAGCAGCGAAACTGACTAGACAAAATGGAGACCGAAGGCCTCAACCAGTTCTTCATCCATAGAAAGTTGTTGGTTAGCTGAGAGGACAAAACTTACTCAGACGGGACAGATTATCCTCTGTTTTATGAGGGATGTAATCAGGAGCAAAATTACTCCCATGAGAGTAAATGCTGTGAGAGAAGGTGATTGAGACCTGGGGGAAAACGGGGAACAACACCATGTCAACCAAAAATAATTGTCTTATTTACCTAATTACATATTACTTACACAAGGCAGATTGCTTAAAATTTCAAACAAATATTTGATTAACTCATTAAATAATATTTTCAACTAAAAAAAAAATACAATGCCATGAGAACTAGAAGAATCTTGAGTGCCAGAGATTTTCTGAAGGAGGAGGAAGGAGTAGGTCATTCTGAGAGATCAGGATGTGATCGTGTACACAGGAGGAAGAACTGGGTTTTTGGTTAAGGTCTGATCACAAACAGAGACCCAGGGTTGGCCGTGACCATGCGTCCACAAAATTTCAAAGAACTCTCTGATCAGAGAGAGAGAAGGTAGAGGCAGACGGGTAGCACGGTCAGGGGGTGGTGGTTAAGGCCTGCAAGCCAGGCAGAGGGGTTCTGAGTGGCCGGGATCCTCCTGTGGGTCTGGGCCGGATGTGGTGCCAGGGATTGAATCCGTCCCAGTTAGCTGTGGGGCACACAGCCTCCTATTTTATTTGATCTTGTTCCATTTCTGTTTGATTGGGGTTTCTTGCAGCCAAGGAGAATGATGATAAGAGCTTTGTAGAACCTAGCGGGGCACCAGGAAGTCAAAGGGAATCTTTGCTCAGTGCTCTAACACTCTTTTTCCAGGATCCTAATGTGACTAGAGAAAGGAAAATTGTGAGAGATTGTGGTGGTGCTGAGCAAAGGGGCCTTTCTTTACATGTCAGCGAATGTGACACGAATGTAGCTGTGACCGAAAGGGTCTACTTGTCACTCTCCCGCCCACCACAGCATTGTGGAATTCTTTCTTTCTTTCTTTATTTTTTGAGAACAGGTTGAAAACTGAACCGTTTATAGTTGTTCATTTCATTATAGTAATTCTATTTTATTTATTCTTTTTTTATAATGTAGGAGCACTGCTTATTCAGCCATTGATTAATCTGATTGAATTGGGCATGAACTCCACATGACTTTTTTTTTAAGTTAGTTTACCATTATAGTAATTTTAGAACATAGTTGCAATAATTCATTTTAGAGTCTTGAGGAAAAAGTCATTTCTAGCAGTAATTATTTGTGTTTTGGTTTGGGGGCCACAGTGGAATATGCTCAGAGAGTACTCCCGGCTCTTTGCTCATGATATGGTGCCAGGGATCAAATCCAAACCTCCCTCATATGAAACATATACTCTGCTTGGACTATCTTCCTTTTCTTTTTTTCTTTTTCTTTTAATTGAGACCTTGTGAGATACACAGTTACAAAGTTGTTCATGATTGGGCTTCATCATACAATGTTCCAACACCCGTCCCTTCACCAGTACACATCTCCTACCATCAGTCTCCCCAGGTTTCTTCCCGCCAACCCCCCACCCCCACCCCCGGACTGTCTTTCTGGCCCCAAAATTCTTGTTTCCTGTCTGACTTGCTTAAGCGAATGTAAGAATCAACATTTTATTAAACAGTCCTAATATAAATTTTAGTAAGAAAAATTAGCAGTACATTTAGTGAGATCATTATGACAGGTCTGTACCTACAGATTAATTCCGTGATCTCAAGAAAAACATATAAGATTTCAAGAGACTCTCTTGTTTCCTCACTACAAATCATTAACAGCTTGATACCCAAGGACTTAAATGAGTAAAACTTTCTGACTGCTGAGAAACAGACAGAAAAGAAAAACCTGTGCATGGAGATGATACTTGTGTTTTTGTTTCTTTCAGAAGTTACGGTCCCACCCCACAGTCATGCTTTTTGCACTCATCGCACTGGAAAAGTTTGCACAGACAAGTAGGTATAGTGACTTCTCGCACTAATGATCTTTGTTGGTTGCTAAGAATCTTACTGTTATGAGAGAAGTGTGCACTTGGAGTCTCATTAAAGCAAGAATACACTCTGACTTTAACTGAAGGGGTATCCCAAGGCCAGGTGTCACGGGCGAGACCAGGGTCTCACCCAGGCATCAAGGCTTGGTGAGGGGCTAGAGCGATAGCACAGTGGGTAGGGCGTTTGCCTTGCGGCTGACCTGGGTTCGATTCCCAGCATCCCACATGGTCCCCTGAGCACCACCACCAGGAGTAATTGCTGAGTGCAGAGCCAGGAGTAACCCCTGAGCATCTCCAGGTGTGGCCTAAGAAGAAAAAAAAAACTTGGTGATCGTGGTGAGCCTTTCTTCAGAGCTAAGCCTTCAGTGAGAAGATTGCTGATCCTAGAGAATTGAGTCCTTGGGATAGTCATTATTTGAGTTTCCCAATTCTGTGGGTGCCTCTCCTCACTCCTTACTATTCCTGATCTTCCATTGCTAACTTAAGGTTCATGTCTTTCCAAACAGGTGAAAATAAATTGACCATCTCAGAATCCAGCATCAGTGACCGACTTACCACACTGGAGTCCTGGGCTGACGATCCTGATTATCTGAGACGCCAGGTTGGCTTCTGTGCACAGTGGAGCTTAGACAATCTCTGTGAGTGGGAACTGTTCTTCCTTCAGATGCTTCATTCCATTCCAGTCCTGTTCATTTTTATAGGATATTTTGTAAGGCGAATGTGAAGTTTTCCTTGTAAGGGACTCGATTGGTGGATTGGAATGTTCTGGCAGAAAAGTATCCTAGGGGCCCCTTCCGTCGAAGCTTATTGTGGAATGCCACTAATTCCACTACTCTTCATTCAAACACCTTCACTGGTGCCCTTTTTCCAACTGCCTCAAGGTTATCAGTTGTACGGTAGTATATAATCAGCTCTTACCAACATCAACCATCTCTTGCATGCAGAGCCAGGTACTCCTGAGTACCTCCAGGTGTGACCTGAAAACAAAACCAGATTACTTGCTCACTATCCTGCAGATAGGTTCCAGTGATTCCTACTTCTAGGCTCCTACTTGGAATTCCCAGTCTTTTTTGCCACCATCCCAAACTTCTGTTAAAAACTCAAGTCATGTCTTGCCTTTGCCGGAAGGTCTCTGCTGACCGCTCTCCTCGAGGACTGCTGGCAGTAACACCACTGCCCTGCCTTTGCTGCCTGCCAGAGTTAGCGGGCGTCCCTGTGCCCAGCTGGACCCGGAACTTCCAGCTTCCAGAGCAGTATGGGGAGCTGCTAGGTGCATGGCCTGTCTGGTGCCACTTCAGTGAGAGCCCGGGAGAAAGCAGCTCAGCTGTGTTGCGTGCCAGAGAACGGGTGCTGCTTCGCAGTGCTCTCTTGGTTTATCCTCACGAGAGAGGAGTGCTCCGGAGCCGGGAGTACGGGGCTCTCCCCATCTCTCCTGCCACTGGTGGGCACTTCGAGGGACAGCGAATGGCATCCCAGCCTCTGCCCACGGCAATCTGTATCATAAACACCATCACTTTCTCTTCTGCAGTTTTAAAAGAAGGTCGGCAGCTGACGTATGAGAAAGTGGACTTGAATAACATCCGGGCCATGCTGAATAGCAACGATGTCAGCGAGTACCTGAAGATCTCACCGCACGGCTTGGAGGTAAAATCCCCACTGGATCACTGGGCAGGACTGAAATCTTGGTCTTATTTCCATCTTTTTGTTTTTGTTTCGGGGTCACACCCAGCGGTGCTCGTGGGTTACTCCTGGCTCTGTACTCAGGAATCACTCTTGACAGTACTCAGGGACTACATGGGATGCCAGAGATCAAACCTGGGTCAGCCTTATTCGAGGCAAGTGCCCTCCTGCTGTATTATCTCTCCGGTCCCCTGGTTCTGTACCAAGGCTGTTTCTTGCAGAACTGGAAGTTTATTTTCTCCTGAGAGTGGCTGGAGATCTCCATAACCACAGAAGAGGGTGTTGGACAATACCTGTCCCTTTCTGTATCCCATGTAGTGCTATTTGCAACTTTGTATTTTGCTGCATAGACAGTTGTATTAAGTCTCATGATTCTCCTTCACCCTCCATGTATATCGGAAATATCGCTGATTTTTCAGTGAGGATGGATAAACGAGCTGCTTCTGTGCAAACAGGAGACAGGAAGTACTAGACGGATCCAGATCCAAGAGTTGCTTGACAGAGGGCTGCAAACAGCTCTGGGCACACACGCAGTACCCCAGTAAATGCCTTATGGAGATTTATGCTTTAGATTATTTAGACGTCCCATCCCTTAGTCTTCAGTGACCTTCTCCCCCTCTGTCATAACAGGTCTAGGTGACAGCCTTGTCTAGGCACTTGTCAGGGGCCCTAATAGGAGAGCAAAGCACATGAAAACGAAGCCCACGGCCTTTACTGGTTCCTCAGGCTTTCTCAGCTGGGCATGCATCCTGCCTTCTCTCAGAATGAAACTATGAAATTGTCCGGGCATTTCATTCGCTTTGCTGCTGCTTTTTTTTTTTTTTTAATTTTTGTCACAAGGGTACAGAGACAAGGAAGCAGTGTTCCACAGAAAGCTTTAGTAAGTAACATTGTATTCATCTCTCCAGGGACTGGTGTGGACTGTCACCCTTTTGTTCTTGGCAGGCTCGCTGTGATGCCTCCTCCTTTGAAAGTGTGCGCTGTACCTTCTGTGTGGATGCTGGGGTATGGTACTATGAAGTAACAGTGGTCACTTCTGGTGTCATGCAGATCGGCTGGGCTACAAGAGACAGCAAATTTCTCAATCATGTGAGTACCTCTGAGAATCATGTCATTGGGGCAGCAGTGGTTTCAGGGTGAGTGTTTGGAAATAGCTTTTCAATAACTTTGCAGGATAGTCATTTCTTGGGTACCAGATCCCTGAGAGTTATTTGCTAGACTTACTCAGAAATAGTGTCACAGAATAGCTCAAAGGCAACTCTGCGTGTGAGCACCAGACCCTTAGAAGTCCTTGAACACTTCTCTGTATGGCCCCAGAATAGACATAGAAATACATCAATAGTAGAGTGGATAAGGTGCTTGTCTTCCACACAACTGACCTGGGTTTTAATTCCTGGTACCTGAGATGGTCTCCCACCAGGATTGATCCCTGATCACTGCCAGGTATAGCCCCCCCTCCCCAAAAAAAAAAAATCCTGGAGCCAGAGTGATAGTACAGCAGGGACCAGAGAGAGAATGTACTTGCCTTGTACACAGCCAACCTGAGTTTGATCCCCAGCATCCCATATGTTCCCCTGAGAACTGCCAGGAGTTGGTTCCTGAGTGCAGAGCCAGGAGCATTGCCAGGTGTGACGATAGATAGATAGATAGATAGATAGATAGATAGATAGATAGATAGATAGATAGAAAGAATAGATAGATCCTGATCCATGGGTGGGTGGGTAGGTAGGTAGGTAGGTAGGTAGATAGATAGATAGATAAGATATAAGATTAGATAGATCCTGATCCCTGGGCCAGAGTTAGTACAGCAGGTAAGGCACTTGACTTGCATGCATCCAACTTGGGTTCAATCCTTGGCACCACATAATGTTCCCTCTGAGCACTGCCAGGAGGGAACTGATTCAAGTACTGGTTGATTTCTTGTTGGAAACTGATAAAGTTTGATAGATCTTTTCCCAAATGTGGGGTTTTAATGATCTGGTTTTAGCTGTGCTTCAAATAGACATTGTCTGCTAATTGTGAATCCTTTCTGCTTATGCAGATAGTTTGTGGTTTTATTGACTAAGTCATTTTATTTTGTTTCTTCGTTTTTGTTTCGGGTCCAGACTCAGCAATGCTCAGAATTAACTCCTGTCAGTGCCTGAGGGACCTTATGGGATGTTGAGGATCAAACTACCCACAGTATTATCTTTTCAGCCCCAGAATGTCATTTTAAGTCCTACTGCTTGGGCTTCAGTTTTGAAAGAATAACTAAAGTATTTGGCTCAGATATCTGTTATTAAAATAAGATTCTGTGCCAGAAAGATAACAAAGGAGGCAGGATGCTGGCCTTGTACACAGTCAGCAAGTTCAGTTTACTGCACTTCCAGCCACCAGAAGTTTATGTTAACTTATTAAAGGGTATCCTTTGCCGCAGCTGGAGTAGGTAGGGCATTTGCTTTGCATGCAGATGGCCCGGGTTTGAGTCCCAGCATCCCATATTGTCCTCCGAGCACCGCCAGGAGTAATTCCTGAGTGTAGAGCAAGGAGTAGCCCCTGTGCATCATCGAGTGTGACCCAAAAAGCAAAAAAAAAAAAAAAAGTATTCTTTGCCTTTTTATGAGCATCTATTGACCTGAGTTTGATTCCTCCGCCACTCTCGGAGAGCCCGGCAAGCTACTGAGAGTATCTCGCCCACACAGCAAAGCCTGGCAAGCTACCCATGACGTATTCGATATGCCAAATACGGTAACAACAATGTTCCTGGGCCCTCTCGAGCAAAATCATTAAACAATGGGAGGACAGTGACAGTGATTATTTGACAGATCTTTCCCTTCTCTCTGGTCTGTGCTTTGATTGGTTTTGGTTTGGGGCCCAGGGACTGCTTCCCTGGTTAGGGGTCACTCTGAGACCAAGTGGGGGCCTGCTGAATGTCACACCCAGGCCCCTGCATGCAGAGCATGTGCTCAAAGCATGTGCTCGAGCCTGTCGTATTGTCTCTTCAACCCCTGGCTCTGATTTGTTTTTGAGAATTCGGGCAAGTATATTCTCCCTTTTAAAAGGTGAAGCAAAGTTCAGAGAAACCAAGACAGTCATCTGTCCACCAAGTGCTACAGAAGCTTCAAACTCTGCTCCAGAGAGCCTTTCCCTGTCTCGCCTCCGCCTCGGGGAAAGTGACAGGCTCAGTGGGAAAGCACCGGCTGGGAAGCCTGGGGGTTTGGGAACTGGGCAGGCTCCAGGCAGCAGCAGAGGGCTAAGAGACGTAGAGAAGTACCCCAGCCAGGGGGCTCGGGGAAGGATCTGGCTGGGACGTGGCCGGCAGTACTGCCACAGAGCAGTCGCAAACATCCTCCTGCGTGGGTTCCCTCCGGTCACACGGGGTTTCTGATAGGACTGTCCAGGCGGTCTTGCCTCCACACCGTAACAGGAAGTAGGACTCTACCTTTATCAGCGTACAAGAGTTGGGAAGCTGTAAAAAAGCAGTGTCTGCCAGGTGGGCGAAGGATTTGAAATACTTCTGACTGACAGGCTCTGGCTAAACTTTCTTTTGTTTAGCCAGTTGTGATCGGGGTTTATAGTCTTTGTCTTTAGTAATGTCTCATATGTGCAAATGTTATAACCCCTGCCCTCTCTCCGTGGTCCCGGGAGAGAGGGCAGGGGTTATAACATTTGCACGCAGCCAGTTCCAGTTTGATCCCCAGTACTGCATGTGATTCTCAGGAGACAGCCTGCTGGCAGCAGGACCTGGGGGCATGAATTTTCTCTCCATTTTCAGTCCCTTTCTCCGCTAGAATATTTCACTAACTAGAGCAAGCACCAGATTTACACATTTCCTTTGTTTCTTTTAAAAGCACTGAGAATAATTTGTTAAGAATCATCCAACCTATGGGTCTGGAGCAATAGCACAGCAGGTAGGGCATTTGCCTTGCATGTGGCTGACCCAGGTTTGATTCCCAGCATCCCATATGTTCCCCCAAGCACCGCCAGGAGTGATTCCTGAGTGCAGAGCCAGGTGTAACCCAAAAAGCATTAAAAAAAAAAAATCATCCAACTGAGGCCAGAGAATAGCTCAATAGTGCTCCTTGAGCACAGAGTCAGGAGTAAGTCATAGGCACTTCAGGGTATTCCCTTAACCACTCCCACAACCACCACACCACCAAAAAAAGCAGACCAGTTTGATCTCCAGCACCCCGTGGTCTCCTGAGCACTGCCAGGCATCCCCCCAAAATGAACAGGACAGCAGAGGACCAAGCTAGGAGAGTCTCATTGGCCTGTGCCAGCCTTCCAGAGCTGTGCTCAGTCCCGCTGGGACTGTTTCCAGGCTGAAAGAGGGAATCCAGTATTTCTAATACATCTAGGTTGCTCTCTGAGCTAGACGCTCAAAGCCCAATTTTATAGCAGTCTGCTTGGCAAAGGTACCTGGATCTCTGCTTTATCTCACAGTGCGGCTCTCGTGGAATTCCTCCAAGCATTGACAACTCTGCATGGCAGAATCTGCTTTGAACCAATGGTTAGCAGCTAGGCGTCCTCTGGGATTCTCCAATGTTATGTGCACTTCCTAGGATGTTAAGAAGTGAAGAAAGCAAAGAATCGCTTACCCTCTGCCTGTTCCCCACCCAGTACCCACCAAGCTTTTTAAATGAGCTTTTCATTTATTTGTGTAGCCTTTTAAAGGGATAGGAAGGCCCTTTTTCCAGTAGACTGGTGCATTTCTTCTCTTTCTACAGGCAGTTAGAGTCAAGTTCTTTTAGTGCTTGAATAATTCGGTAGTGTGTTCAGGAGCCTCACTCTGAAGAACACTCATCTAAGTTTGATGCATTAAAGTCCAGGAACTGAGCATGTAGTCGTCGATATCTTCAAGGAGTCCGTAGAATCATTCCCCAGTCTCTCTCCTCACTTCATTATCACCGAGAAATCCTGCTGGCAGCAGGGCCTGGGGGCATGAATTTTGTCTTCATTTTCAGTCCCTTTCTCTGCTAGAATCTTTCACCAACTGGAGCAAGCATCAGATTTACACATTTTCTGTATTTCTCTTATAAGCATTGAGAATAATTTGTTAAGAATCACCCAGCCTAGGCCTAGGCTCAATAAGAGGGCATGCTTTACATGCGGAGAGCCCGGGTTCAAGCCCTGGCACCACATGGTCCACTGAGCACCTTCAGGAGTGGCCTAAAAAACAGACCCCCAAAATGATTCCTCTACCCTTTTATATTGTAACAATAAAAATAACTGTAAAATAATTTAAAGATCATAAGTATTAAGAGCTGCTGCCAAGGTCCTATATGATACACAGAACCGATCATCCTTTATGACCTTCTTTTTTTGTATCTGGTTTGAAATTCTTTGAGCATGTGTGGATACTTTAAAGTTTTCTGCATGTAAGAAGTATTGCCCATCTGGAATGAAGT
Source organism: Sorex fumeus (assembly GCF_029834395.1). Taxonomy (NCBI): domain Eukaryota; kingdom Metazoa; phylum Chordata; class Mammalia; order Eulipotyphla; family Soricidae; genus Sorex; species Sorex fumeus. The sequence goes on from NW_026606179.1 coordinate 39,261,022, forward strand.
GGAATGCCCATCTGGAATGAAGCACTAGTCTCAGAACCAGAAAATACCAAGGCCCAAACTTGACTATTTAAATAACGTGACCCTGGGCAAGCTAATTGGCTCTGAGCCTTTATTTTCCCTTAAAAACACAATGCCACCAGCTGTGAGGTGGTTAGTGAGAATTAGCTAACAGTGTGAAACTTCGCAGATTGCAGTGAAATGTCATTGTCTGTCTTGAAATGAAGCGTGTAGGTTAGAATGTTGCTATCTCCCAATATTAAGTTCTCAGTATCTCCCAAGGATGGAGATTCTCCCTCCATCCAAAAAGCTGAGAATGTCAGCCGCCACATAAGCTTAGTGGGATTAGAGAGACTTCCCTGTGCCCAGCAGACCTTGCTGACCCTCTGTCACCCTGTCCCCCACAGGAAGGCTACGGCATTGGGGACGACGAGTACTCCTGTGCCTATGACGGCTGCCGGCAGCTGATCTGGTACAATGCCAGGAGCAAGCCTCACCAGCACCCTTGCTGGAAAGAAGGTAGGTAGCACTGTCAGCGGATGGGCTAGGAGCTCGATAGACCTGTTGGTGATTGGGAAGAATACAGGCGGCACTCTGTACAGATGGCTTATTAGCTAGTTCCTATCTGGTAATGATGAGCCCTCTTTGCGTAACAGGACACTGAGTATGAAAGAAAATACTCGAGACTAGCCTTTGTCCTCCAGACCCGGGTGTGAGTGGTGTTACCCTAGTAAGATCACTTCTCAAGGAAGGGGACACCCCTTAGCAAAACTTGCAGGAGCTGGGGCTGGAGCGATAGCACAGCAGGTAGGGCCTTTGCCTTGCACACAGCCAACCCAGGTTCGATTCTCAGCATCCCATATGGACCCTGAGCTCCACTAGGAGTAATTCCTGAGTGCAGAGCCAGGAATAACCCCTGAGCATCACCGGGTGTGATGCAAAAAGAAAAAAAAAAGAACTTGCAGGAGTTGCCATTCTTAAAGAATAAAGCTTCTTCGTTTACCACAGCCAAATGTAGAAGCGCTGACTTGGTGACTTTTCAAATTTGAAAGGAATTGCTCAAATAGAAAACAAAACTATAATACCTAGTAAAGTTTCCATCAGATTATTTTTTCTTTTGCTTGTTTTGGGTCATACCCAGCAATACTCAGGGGTTCCTCCTGGCTCTGCACTCAGGAATTACTCCTGGCACTACTTGGGGGACCATATGGGATGCTGGGAATCGAACTTGGGTCGGCCGTGTGCAAGGCAAACACCCTACCCGCTGTACTATCGCTCTGGTCCCCAGAGATATTTTTAATACTTAAAAGTTTAATGTATGTATTTTTTGTCATTCATTTAATATGCCCTAAATAACTTTCCAAGTTAATAGCACTGGGGCCAGAGAAATAGTACAGATTGGGTGCTTGCTTTGCATGGGGCCAACCATGTTGGATCCGTGGCATTTTTTTTGCCTTTAAAAATTATTATTATATAAAAAGCGCTATAGACCATTCTAGATCGTCTCCAGAGTAGTCCTTACAAGGGGAACCTTTCTGGCAAAGAGCATAGAGAATTTCCAGGCTCTTGCTTTACAAATTTTGCTTATTCCTTAACCAGCATTGAGTATCATTGTAATTTCATATGCTTTTCTTTGATAATTTAATCAAGAAAAATCTTTCATTCTCGGAGATCAAATTTTTGAAAAGATGTTTTGGAAGAGTAGAGACGTGGTCCTTGGGGACCCCTGGGCCCACCCCTAGGTGTGTCTGGCACTGGTGTCCCCAGGCACTGCACTGTAGGCTCCTGCCTCTGGGCCAAGCCCTGCCAGGAAACACCCCTGTACAAACACATAAAACAGATTTGGGGGCAATTTTCTCAGAGTTTTAAATCTCATCAGACAGGCAACAAAGTTCGTGGTTCTGATTTTTCCATATTTCACTGATTCCAGAAGAACTTTCCCATGGTTTAATCTCTTTGAAACTGGTATCTTAGGAGTAACAGCCTGTCAGATTCGTGGCAGCGCTTCTTGGGAATCGTGCGGGTCAGTTCAGCCGCAGCAGAAGCAGGAAGGATGAATGGCTGCAGATGGCGCCCTCAGACCCAGCATTAAGACGCTGAGCTGGCCCGGCGCACGCCCTCGGACTAACAGCGTGTCCCTTTATCTTCCAGGGGACACCGTGGGATTTCTGTTAGACTTGAATGAAAAGCAAATGATCTTCTTTTTAAATGGCAACCAGCTGCCTCCCGAAAAGCAGGTCTTTTCATCTACTGTGTAAGTAGCCCTCCTGGGTTGAATATTTGAGTAGATACACGAAATGCGCTTTTCTCAAAGAAAGAAAAGAAGGAAAGAAAAAACTTCATGTAGTCAGTTTTAATGAGAAGTCATTTTCTTTCAAGTAATTACAGACCCATTGGTCATAAACTAAAACTATTCCCAATTTGGGTATAGGAAGACAAAAACAAAATATTCTCCAGTTCAGGGTCCTGAATAAACAGAATCTGTTACTCCAGGGGCCTGAGACGTCCTGCACAGTGGGGAGAGTACTCACTTTGCATGTGACCAACAATGCTGGTTCGATCCCCAGCATCCCATATAGCCCCCCGAGCACCACCAGGAGCAACTCCTGAGTGTAGCGCCAAGAGTAAGTCCTGAGACCTCTGGGTATAGCCCAAAAACAAAAAGAAAGGAAGAATCAGTCACACTTTCTTTAGGGAATGACTCAGTCTGATTTTCTGAAAATCACTTCGGTTTGAATTTTACTCTGTTCTCTTGACCTCTACTGTATTTTCATTTGTAGATCTGGATTTTTTGCTGCAGCTAGCTTTATGTCATATCAACAGTGTGAGTTCAATTTTGGAGCAAAACCATTTAAATATCCACCATCAACGAAATTTAGCACTTTCAATGACTATGCCTTCCTAACAGCTGAGGAGAAAATCATTTTGCCAAGGTAAGAAATCGGCCAGCCTTTGGTACGCATCTCATAAGAAAACCAATGTCTAAGCACCCACTGCTTTTTACAAAGAATTTTTGTTTCATTTTTTTGGTCCTAATCTTTTGTTTTATGGGGTTTTGTTATTCTTGTTGTTGGTGTTGTTGTTTTTGGTCCTCCCAAACAACGATCAGGGGGCCTGGTGACTCCTCCTTGGCCAGCTGGACATGCAGGTGAGCACTGCCTGAGAATGCAGTGTTTTTAGGCTCTGCGGAATCAGGGGTCACCAGGGCCACCCCAGCTATTCTTGGGGCCTCTCGAGGCACTTTTGCTCCGGGTCCTCTTGGTCACTTCTCCCACTTTATGTGGGTTTGCTCTATGGAGTTCAGACCTGGATTTGACACATACGTGGCCCGCACTGCACTGCTCCCTGGCCCTTCTCCCACTAAGATGCCGCTTGCCAGTCCAACCCATGCCCCGTGCTGCTCACAGATGGGCTGTTGAGGTCTGGGTTCTCGTGGCCACCCCCACGCAAGTTCTGCCTATTTGCTAGAGACTGCAGACCTCAGCAGCACAGTGTGCTTCCTAGATAACCATACTATTCCATCAACCTCAGACACAGTGCAATTAGTTATTTCATCCACAAGATGGGCTTGTAGAAAACAACAACAGAAAGGCCAATTTGGGGGCCACAGCTATAGTACAACGGGGAGAGCATTTGCTTTGCACACAGCAGACCCAAGTTCAGTTCCCAGCATCCCATATCGTCCCCTGAGCCGCCGGGAGTGATTTCTGAGCACCGCCAGGTGTAGCCCCCAAACAGGAACAACAAAAAAGTCAAATTTGGAATGTGTAGTCTCCTGGCAAAATAGGGAACCTGAACCTTTCCTCCTAAAACAAAAGTCTACACCAGCTTATATAGGTCTTAGAGTGTTGATGAAGTTCATTTATTAGAAAAAAGAGTGGGTTGTGTGAATTTTGACTCATAGGTGTGCAGCATTCTCATTGGCTGAGCTATTGCTGTTCTAGAAAGAAAATACTTTGTTCCACTGGGGTAAGGAAGCAGCATCACTTGCCAGTGAAGATGTGAGACACATTTGGTTCTGCCCCTTGCTGAGTGTGTGTGTTCTCACAAGCTCATCTAAATAGGATGTCTGTGTATTGAGTCTCACATTTGTGAAGGGGAGAGGCCTAGGGCAGGCTTGGCAGAAGGGACTGGGAAGGGCCATGCCTTCGGTCAGGGCCACTCTCCCGGTGTCTCCGGGTGTTTGCCAGTCCTGAAGCCCTTGAGACCATCCTGGGTTTCTGTGAAGGCTGCACTATTCTGGAATGATGGAGTAAACCACCGGCTGGCGAACGCAGGCTCTAGACCTCCCTTCCCAGGGCTGCAGAGATAATACAGCACGGAGGGAACTTACACGTGACCGACCTGAGTTCACTCCCTGACACCACAGAGGGTCCCCTGAGCTCACCAGGAGTGATTCTGAGTGGAGAGTAAGGTCCCGAGTGAAACAAAAAAAGAAAAGGGGAGGGACTGAAAGTTCCAACCATTTAAACCATTGGATTGGCTCTCTTGGCAACCAGCATATATCCTTCTGGGTATTCCAAAAGTCGGTAATTTAAAAAAATTAAAAAAAAAAATTATTGACCTTAGAAAAGATCAAGAATTTTTGGCTGCTGGCCAGGAATGTGCACAAAGACCAGATGTCTATTTATTACTGGATTTAGAATATCACAGGTATTCTCTCCAAATAACAAGGCTTACTCCTTCATTCCCTTTATATCTTTCTTTATTTGGGGGCCTGACCTGGAGGTGCTCAGGACTTACTCTTAGCTCTGTATTCAGGGATCACGCCTGGTGGTGCTGGGAGGTTATATGGGGTGCTGGGAATCGAGCCCAGGCGGGCTGTGTGCAAGCCCACGGTCTTCCCAGTGTACTTTCTTTCCAGCCCCATGTCTTAAACTTCATCTCAGGTGAGCTCTTCCCTGGTCACATTGAAAACCACCTCTCACCCTTAAAATTCTCCTTGCTGCTTCTTCACACCGCACTGACTGTGCCTCCGAACTTACTGCTCCATTTATTTTATCAATTGTCTCTCCCCACAGTCTCTCTCCCGCAGTAGGGGATCATTTTCCTGAAAAGAGGGATGCTTGTTTACTCTTATGTCCATTTATGAATCTCCAGGATTTAAAACAGTGGCTGGCACATAGTAAGGCTTCAAGAAAAGTAAATTCTCATTCCCAGCACCCCCCCTACACACACACACACACACACATACAAATTCCAGTAACGAACAGAAAATTGACGCTGTCTGGCAGAAAACAGCTTACATAGCGAAGTATGTCTGAGCACAGTCTGCAGAGCAAGCCTTGAGGCGAGAAGTTGGGAATCTGGTTTATCCCAGGGAACCGTCAGGGCGCCTTGCCGTCTTCCTAGTAGCGTTTTCAGGGAAGCTTGTAAGTCTGAAGGGGAACGGTGGGTACGTGCAGTTGAGAAGCACGCGTTGGACAGTGCACGGACAGAGAATGGCAGAGCCCAGCATCAGGTTGTGCTTTCTCGGTTGTGGTGATGCAGGGAGAGGTGACTGGACCTTGGGTGAGGCTCTGTCGCCGCATGTCCACTAATTGGTGGTGTCCAGCCAGGGGCCTGGAGTCCTTCACAGCACAGAGGTTTTCTGGAAGGCTCTGACTTGGTCCCAGAACAAAATGAAACAAGCAAAGAACACCACCTTGCTTCCCTAAATAGTATCACTGTCATCACTGTCATCCCGTTGTTCATCGATTTGCTCCAGCGGGCGCCAGTTAACATCTCCATTCACCCCAGCCCTGAGATTTTAGCAGGCTCTCCTTACTCATCCTTCCCAACGCTGCCGTATTGGAGGCTCTTTCAGGGTCAGGGGAATGAGAACCGTTATTGTTACTGTTTTTGGCATATAGTAAATAGTAATAGTAAATAAATGAATTTATGGAATCCAGTAGAGACTGTACCTGTACAGAGCGTTTTAATGCCGTCCCTCTGCCAGCAGGCCCCAGTCACCTGTTGGCAGAACAAATTCAAACCGTGCTGTCCCCACAGGCACAGACGTCTCGCGCTGCTGAAGCAAGTGAGCATCCGGGAGAACTGCTGCTCCCTGTGCTGTGACGAGGCGGCAGACACACAGCTGCGGCCGTGTGGGCACAGGTAGGGGTCGGGCACCTGCACTCCGTCTTGGCTCATGGCGTTGGTCTTGGCCCATCACATTGCTGTTCGGAATGACGGGGATTGCCCCGGGGCTGTCCATCCCAGCTCATGATGTCCAGCATAGATGGGATGAGAAAAGAGTCTGTGGGCACTGGGGGATGGCGGAGAGATAGTACAGCAGGTAGGCATTTGCCTTGCGCACAGGAAACTCAGGGTTTTTTGGGTTGTTTTCTTTTTTTTTTTTTTTTTTTTTGGCTTTTTGGGTCACACCCGGCGATGCACAGGGGTTATTCCTGGCTTGTGCACTCGGAAATTACCCCTGGCGGTGCTCAGGGGACCATATGGGATGCTGGAAATCGAACCCGGGTCGGCCACATGCAAGGCAAACACCCTACCCGCCGTGCTATTGCTCCAGCCCCGGAAATTCAGGTTTCATTACCCGTCACCTAAGCCCCACCAGGAGTCATCCCTGAGCACAGAACCAGGAGGAAGCTGGGAGCACTGCCAGGTGTGGCCCATCAGGGAGGAAAAAAAGTCTGTTTGCTGAGTAGTATATGGCCGTCTTCCAGAAACTTGGATCAAGCTGCTTCATCTGTTTTTGTTTTGTTTACTCACTGTTATGTTTTTCATCTGCCTTTCACTTAACAAAACACACAAGGCTTAAATGCTGGGTGATTCCATTTTGTTTTAAAGGCGCCTCTAAAACTAAATTATGTATGCTTGACATTTTATTTTTTTTCTTTTTGGGTCACAGCCGGCGTTGCTCGGGAATCACTCCTCACTCAGGAATTACCCCTGGCAGTGCTCAGGGGGCCCCAGCTCAGGATGCTGGGGGTCAAACCCAGGTTAGCCTGTGCAAGGCAAATAAAAGCCCTACCCACTGTACCACTGCTCCGGCCCCACCTTCTGTTGTTGAAAGCAGAACCTCCCTTTTATTTAGCCAACTGTTCCTCAGGAAAAACCCAGAAAGCAACTTGAATTCTATGGAACATAGAATTCTGTGTGTCACCGCCAGTGAGCACAGCAAGTCAGATGGTCTCCAGGAAGCCCTCCCAGCTGCGTTCGGAAGGGGCGAGGCCGTGGGCGTGTGTGCTGGGTGTTGGGCAGGAGACTGGCTGTGCTGCTGCTCCAGGCCCGCTCCCTCAGTGCAGCCCCGTGCATGCCCTCTGAGGGTGTTCTGACCCGACTTGCTGTTTCGGGGGGTCTGTCCCACTTGTCTCATTTCCCCAGTCCTCTGAACAGCAGGCATAAGAGCTCCAGCCCTTGGTTTCGACTCAAAAACATTTCAGTTTGAGCACTCTTGGAGGTTTTAGTTAGCAGAGCCTCACAAAGAGGTGCATAGTTTTTAAGGTGGGATGAAAGGGGGGGGGGGTGGATGAAGGGCGGGGGTTGTTTGGTTGGAATTTGGGCCACTCCCGGAGATGCTCAGGGGCTGCTCCTGGCTCTGCACTTCAGGAGCACTCCTGGCAGGGCTCAGTTACTCTTTGGAATGGTCCATGCAAGGCGAGCACCCTCCCCGCTGTACTGTTGCTCCACCTCCCAAAGCTTGGAGGTCTTGACTTCTCCTGTACGCGACCTTACGTGGCTTTCATTGAGTGGTTATTCACTTGACCCAGAAAACCCTACCAAATCTGTCTTGCAGCACGTGGTCATGAGTTCAGATCTCAGTTGGCCCCTATGTGTGGATCCAAGATCCTGGCAGCTATGCTGTCTACAGTTTCTAGCACCGCAAAGTGATTTCTGGCTATACCACGGGTGTGTTTGAGCATGACAGTGGTAGGACATTTGCCTTGCACAGAGCCAACCTGGGTTCAGTCCCTGGCACCCTATTTAGTCGACTGAACCCACCAGGAGTAATCCCCAAGCATGGAGCCAGGAGTAAACTCTGGGCACCTCCAGTATGGCCCCAAAACAAAAAAGCATGTTCAGTCCTACAGCCAGGAAGTATGACCTCTCGCAAGCACATATGTGAACACTACATCTGGGATATGTGTGCCTCAACAAAAATGTCCAACCCATGCGGCTCAAGAGATCACTCAACAGCCAAGGCTCCGGAGTGATTCCTGAGCACAGAGGCAGGAGTGAGCCCTGAGCACTTCCATGTATAACTCAAAAAACTAAACAAAACAAAAAGCTTGCCCCCAACGAGCACTGCTTCAAGGAGTGTGATTTCCAACTCCCGTGGCCAAGTGTGTGAGCACCACAGCTAACACTGTACATGCACCACAGCCACACGAGTGTGTCACCTCTGGTCATCACAGTACTGACACCAGCAATGAAGGGAAGTGGGGGAGGATGTGACAACAGTGAAGATTAAATGAAACTACATGGGGCGGGGGCTGGAGTGATGGCACAGCAGGGAGGGCATTTGCCTTGCACACAGCCAACCCGGGTTCCATCCCTGGTATCCCATAGGGTGCCCTGCAGAGACAGGAGTAATCCCTGAGCATCACCAGGTGTAGCTCAAAAAGCAAAAAAAAAAAGTACGGAGACATTTTCCTCCCTGTCTTACCTTGATTTTTAGCCATGTGTAAGCATGACGCTCCGAGGTTTGGGATGGAAACAGCAGGTCAGCAGTGTGACCTGCGGTGACATCCACCTAATTGTCGTCTCTGCCTTTCTCCTCAGCGACCTGTGCATGGATTGTGCCTTGCAGCTGGAGACCTGCCCATTGTGCCGTAAGGAAATAGTGACTAGAGTCAGACAGATTTCCCATATCTCATGACACACGGGAAGCAGCACCACGGACTTGTTTCTACTCAATTCCAGCCAATGCTGAAAAGAAAAAAAAAAAAAAACAAAGAAAAAATTCTCTAATCAGTTGTACGCACATTGAAACGTATAGCCATGCCCAGATTTTATGCTAAAAGCGGTAGTTTGTCAAAGACAAAATTACAAAATTCTTTTAGTATCTAACCCAACTTGCCAGCCCTGAGAAATTCCTTTTAAGGCCCAGGAAAGCTGAGTGCTCACAAAGGCCTATGGTACTTCCATGAGAAAACAGTAGGAGCCCGCCCTCCTGAGTGCTGGAACCAGACCAGAATTTCTCCACGTTGGGTTCATTTGATTGTTTAACATGGGATGTTTTGTGTCATATTCTGAAGTTTTTATTTTGGGCAAAGTCATTATGGAGAAATAATGACAGCATTTCTGGGTTAAACATACTTCCTGTTGGTCAGAGAAGACACCTGTGTCAGCACGGATCTTGCACTTCGAGCCTTGAACCTGAACCTAGAATCACACAGGTCAATCCGACAAGCGACGCAGAGGACCTGAGAAGGCGCACAGACTGTAGAAGAAAACCCAAATGTTTTATATTTCAGTGATTCCAAAGAACATTCTAGTTTTTTTTAACTGCAGAAAATCGGTGGTATTTTCACATTCATGGTGTTTCTATCCAATGTCAGTACCCACATTTTGTGAGGAAGAAATGTTTGAACAATGCAGGTGGAGTTCTTAATTGCAATATTAGACTGAAGAAAATTTGGTATTTAGGGTATTTTTAAGGTACCATCAAATCAGGTTTTTGTTTTTTGTTTTGTTTTTTAATCAGTATTGTTTTTGGAAGTAATCTACTTTAAAACTCTTGAACTAATAGTCTCCAAAAAACTCTTAGAGGACTGTCTGAGAGCACATATTTCTGTTGTTTCAAATAAATACATGTTTTTGAATAGTGAGTTCAGTCATGGATTGTTGACTGTGTCTTCATCGAAAGTGTTCGCCCTCTCAGGGGCTCTGGTGAAGACCTTCAAGAGTTTGTTTGTTTTTTCTCCCAGAAAATTGGAAGGTAGAATTGTAAATTCCTAGAAGTTATTTTATAATGGTGTACCTCAGCAGCTGCCTTTCAATTGATGCCAAGTCCTTACTGAGTTTATACTTGAATAGTAAATATGTCTTCTGAGTTTTACAGTGTCTTAAGCTCAACGCACACTTTTTCTTATTTCCCCACCCCTTCTTGTTTGGATTTCATTAAACCATTCTATGACAAACAGATTTTCTTCCTGACCGTACTTGTTGGGGTGCTGGATGTTTTTCCATGTCTTCAGTCTTCCATAGTTTCAAAAAAGAAAAATATAATATATATATATATACATATATATGTATATGTATGTATACATGTATGCATATATATGTTCTCTAGCTTGTGGTGAATACAGTAATTTGCATTGAAGAATAAAACATTTCTTGCCTTTTTTGACTAAGATTTTATAACTTTTATTGGTGCCTTCTGCTAAGATTCTAAGACATTATATTCTAATTTAAAGAGTGTTAGGGGCTGGAGCAATAGCACAGCGGGTAGGGCGTTTGCCTTGCATGCAGCTGACCCGGGTTCGATTCCCAGCATCCCATATGCTCCCCCGAGCACCGCCAGGAGTAATTCCTGAGTGCATGAGCCAGGAGTAACCCCTGTGGATCGCCAGGTGTGACCCAAAAAGCAAAAATAAATAAATAAAGAGTGTTATCCAGGGTGGGAGAGAATCAAGTATTAGAAAGACGCAGCAAGGTTAAGCACTTTTTCATATGGTGAGTCTTTACTGAGCACCTAATATGTTCTGGACAAGCTGCCTATGGTAATATATGGAATTCCTTTTCTTAGAGCTTATGTCTGGTGTGGGGGAGTAGATAATTTGTCTTTGTTGTGGTACATTTTCAGTGCCCTGAAAGGAAAGACTAGGGTGCCATGAGAGAGAATCTAGATGGGGACCAGAGAAACCTTATTCAAGGAAATAAATATAGTGCAAACTTAAAGGAGAGGGGCCAGGGAGATGACTGAAGTGATAGAACAGAGACTTAGCCTGAGTTAGAGCCCCCAGCACTGGGAGCTCCACCGGACCCCAGCATCGCTACAGGTGGGCCCTAATTAAGAGAGAGAGAGGTAAAGAAGGGTATGATCAGGCTTCATGAGGATACGCTTCTCGATCTGTGTAACTAAATGAACACAGCACATAAGCAAAGACATTAATGTGGAAAAGAGCACAGTGGGTTTCAGGACACGATGTTAAAACTCCTATAGCTTCAAGAAAAGGAACCAGGGCCAGAGTAATAGTACAGCGGGGAGGGCGTTTGCTTTGCACAAGACCGACCCAGGTTCAATCCCCGGCATTCCATATGGTCTCCTGAGCATCCTCAGGTGTGACCCCCCCCCCCCCAAAAAAAAAGTTGGTGACAAATGGTGTCCTCTGGGGCCAGAGCACTTGCCTTGCACACTGCTTACCTTGGTTTGATTTGAGGCACCACATATGGTCCCCCAAGCAATGCCAGGAATCACCCCTGAGCATTGGGTGTGGCCCAAAACCCTCCAGAAATGACAAAAATGAATGGGTGTGCTCCAGTGTTGGCAGAGGCCAGGGAACGACTCCCGAAGACCATCTTACAAATCCTGTATTTTGCCCTAAGTGCAATAGAAAACAAGCCTTTTAAACATGAAAGTCCATGATGATTTCAAAAGATGACCGTGCTTGTGTTTGAATGGTGCAAAGGACATGGGAAGCTGGAGAGAGCGTTGCTAAAATGAGATCTATCAGTAAGGAAAATAGTAATTCAGCAAAGGTGAAGGTGGCCTATGAATTCAGGGAGATGGAATAAATGAAATGAATAGGTAATAAGTCCAAAAGGAATGTGGGAGTCTATTGGCTTAGTAGAAATTTATCCTTGAATTTAATTAAGTTGGTCTCTTTTCCAGTTCTTAAGTAATAGACCAGTAGGTTCCCAACTTATTTGGCCTACTGGAAAAAAAAAAAATATATATATATATATAAGCACCCCCCTGGAAATTTTCCTCCTTTTTTGTTTTGTTTTTGGGCCACACCCAGTGGTGCTTAGGGGTTTCTCCTGGCTCTGCTCAGTAGGAATTACTCATGGTGGTGTCCTGGGGACCATTTGTGAACCCGGGTCAGCAGCATATCCGGCAAATGCCCTGCCCTTTATACTGTCTCTCTCTGGCCTCATTTGTTTTAACATAGGTAATAGTATTTGTTTGCAGTGTCTGGGCTTAAACCCGCAAACACACAGGATTCATGCAGACAGAGCTTGTGCTCTACCATGGAGCCACATCCCAGGCCATACTGATGTAAGCATTTCGAGTGAAGTTGGAAGCTAGTCTTTTACTGCTAGTATATTATAATAGAGGAAATAACAAAATAAAAATAAGTTGTGACATTTTCTCCAGTGAACATATGAGGAAATGCACCCAACAATTCCAGCTGGAAATTTTTATTTTTTAAAGAGTTGTGCGTGCCCCACTCATATGCCTTGAATGTGTGAGATCCTGAGTTTATCCTCAGCAACACACACACGTGCACATACAGGGCCCCCCTTACGGATGACGCTGATAAAGCTAAAAGTACGTTTGCAGAATGCCAGAGGAGCAAAGATACCATTGTAGGAACCAAAACAGTTTTTTTGTTAGCAGAAAATAATTTTCATGTTTCAAAGTCAGCAAATATTTTTAAAATATTTAATTTAAATTTCAGTTAAATTGGGGCCAGAGTGATAGCACAGTGGGTGGGTAGGTTGCCTTGCATGAAGCTGACCAGGTTCGATCCTCAGCATCCCATATGGTCCCCAGAGTAATTTCAGCAGAGCCAGGAGTAGCCCCTGAGCATTGCCAGGTGTGACCCAAAAAGCGATTTTTACATATATATAATATTTTTTATTTAAATTGTATACTTGTGTTAAGTTGCAAAGTTTTTTAGTGCTTTCTAGCAGCAGCAAAGACTAGAAGGTCCTCCTGGATCCCATATATTTTTATCAATTGAGTGGACACTTTTATTTAGTTCAAAAGAAGTGTGGTTTGTAGAGAAAATAGGTCTTTAGAATATTTTCTGAGTTTGCATTGGGCTTTGTAATCATTCCTTGATTTAAACAGAACTTGGTTCCATAAACACGTTTAGATGCCCGCCTTCTGATTGTCACAAAGCAGAGTATTTTGTGAAATACCTTATAGTCCGCTAATAGCTATTTTATATTAAAAGATATCTCCAATCATTCTGGCTGCCATCTAACCACAGATCAAACTTAAACCACAGTCAAAATCCCTTTAATATGTCATACATTCATGCAACCCTACCATGTGTAGTGATCGAATTGTGAAATCAACTCTATAAAGTCCTTTTCGCAAAATATGACCGTTTCAGAGGGAACTTTTTTCTGACTAACTTCTTCCAAGTGGTTCTGTCAGCTTTTACCATGCCCGGTGAACCCAAGAAAACCAATTCCTGTCCAACCATTGCATGTAGAGATGTGCATATTCCATTGCACTGAGGCGTTCCTTCCACGAGAGGGAGGAACAGCCTTGCAAACCCGACGTCTCTGCATGCTCAGTTTCAAAACCCGAGCCAGCCACGCGAGTTTTGCCAGGTAAGACTCGTGCTCTTAAAGCCTGCCTTAAGAAACGACTCCGTCTTGTCAGTCCATCCCAACTTGCAACTGAAGAAACGGACACTCTGGGCTTCGGTATTTTCTATAAAACAGCTGTGTGCGCTGCAGTGGCCCCGTGGCCCTTGGCCCCGTCTCCGCGCCCCCGGAGGTCCGGCTCGCGGATGCCCGCACCAACCCCCTTTGGTGGTGAGCGCTCCATCCCTTTGCTCACTTCCGCTCCCAGACTTCGCCCCGCCCCCGGCCCGGGCGACGTGGCCCTGTGATTGGCTGCTGCCCGCCGCAGGGCGGCGGAAGCGGCCGCGGTCGCCTAGGCGACGGGAGGCGGGGCACGGCGCGGTCCTTAACGGACGCTGGCGGTTCGGGGCGCGCTGCGGCGGCAGCGGCCGAGGGGGGCCCGGCCGTGGTCGCGAGGCCGCGGCGCGGGGAGCTGAGGCCGGGCCTCGCGTGCAGGCGCTCAGCCGGCGCTGCCGGCAGCCGCCCGCGGCCTCGGTGGGGCTCGGCCGAGCTGAGCCGGGGCTGGGCAGCGGGCGACGGGCCCCCCGACTCGGGGTGGACGCGGCCCGGGAGGGGTGCGCGGCGGCGATGGACACTCTGGAGGAGGAGAGCTTGGCGCTGTCCTAGTGAGTGCGGGAGGGCGCGGGGAGGGGGGTCCCGCCACGACCTCGCCCCCGTTCCCCGGGTCCCCCAGGACGGGGTCTGCGCCCCCTCCGCCACCCCCTTCCCGCTCCTGAGCCTTGGCCGTTAACCAGCCCCCGCCTGAGCTGCCCCGGCCGGGGCCACGGATCCCAAACTAACCACCCCCCACCCCCCGCCGCACCTCCCTTTGGCGTGACTCAGGTCCAAATGCCCCCCAACCCCACGCCCCGTCGTTGGCCCCCGCGCGGGGTGCGCGCGCCCTGGGCGCACAGGTGGTCGCGGGGATGCGGGGAGTGGCCCCTGCAGCATCCTCGCCGCCGCCCTCCTGGGCCCAGGTGCGCTCGTGGCGTTCCTCCTGCCCGCCCCGGATTCTCCCTGAAAGCAGCGGACCCGGGCATTGCCTTCTCCCACGTGGGTGCCGCCCGCCCACCCTGTGTCGGCTTCTGCTGGGCCAGCTGAGAGAATCCGCCTTCTGAATTGTTGGGAGTTGGGCTTCGCGCGCCTTTTTGGTTTTAGTGCATGTTTGACACTGTCTCTTATCTATCCTTCCCCCCCCCCCACCAGTTTTCTCTCTTTTTTGAGGGGTGGGGTGGGGTGGGCACACACCTGGCTGTGCTCAGGGCTTTCCCCTGGCTGGGCTTTCCGGGAGCATATGAGATGCCGGGGTCTGAAATCAGGTGGGCTGCTGTGCGAGGCAAGCGCCCTACCGCACACTGGACTATCACTCGGGCTCCTAGGTGATTGAGGGGCGGGGAAGGAGGGGGGGGGGGGAGGGGTTGTTTTAACTTACTTGAAACAGCAATTAAATTACCGGCCTGTTTTCCAGCTCTTCAGCCTCTGATGCAGAATTTGATGCCGTAGTTGGGTATTTAGAGGACATTATCATGGGTAAGCGTCCACTTGACCTGGGCTTTGTTTAACTCTCAGACTCTTGCTTTGAAGGGTGCTGCAATGAACTCGGAGCTCTATTTTTAAGAAACAACATCAAGCTACATACAGTTGTTGCTGTCTCACAGTACATTATGCTGGTTCACTGTGGTTTGTCTTTGAAGCAGACATCCCGGTACTCCTTAAAAAAACAACCACTAGCCATAGATTCCCAGGCCTTTGGGAAGACTTGTTCAGGTAACAGAATGCAAGTTGGAAGTTACAGGGCTTTTGGCAGTACTTCCCAAAACATGGACCTTTGAGCATGAAACATCTCCATGCCTTAAAACACAGTTTAAAATAACTGTAGGGGCCAGAGCAATAGGACAGCGGGTAGGGCGTTTGCCTTATACCCAGCCAACCCAGGCTCAATCTCCAGCATCCCAAATGGTCCCCCAAGCACCGCCAGGAGTAATGCTTTTTTTTTTGGGGGGGGGGGAGGTCACACCAGGCATTGCACAGGAGTACTCCTGGCTCATGCACTCAGGAATCACTCCTGGCAGTGCTCAGGGGACCATACGGGATGCCGGGAATCGAATCCAGATGGACCGTGTGCAAGGCAAATGCCCTACCCTCTGTGATATCGCTCCAGCCCCTTTTTTTGTTTTGCTTTTTATTTTTAGGGGGTTTTCTATGAGTGATTCTTGAGTGCAGAGCCAGGAGTAACCCCTGAGTATCACTGGGTGTGACCCAAAAAAAAATGTAGATTATGTCCATGAAGGAAGCACAGTGTCAGACTCACTGGTGTTCTGAATTTTCCTGGGTCCTGCATTCTTTATCTGTGAATCCAGTTTACATCCATAAGCCCTGTAGTAACCAGCACCAACATTTTAAGACAAATGGTAGGGGGAGGAGGGGGCAAACTTGAGAAAAAAATCATTATTGACTTATTTTTCTGAGAATTGGGGGGGAATGTGCTGACAGGATCTGGAAGTACAAAAGAAATGATCGATTTTTTTCCATTGTTGTTCAGATGATGAGTTCCAATTATTACAGAGAAATTTCATGGATAAGTACTACCAGGAGTTTGAAGACACAGAAGAGAATAAACTCACCTACACGCCAATTTTTAATGAATATGTAAGTGGACTTCTAATTGAATTTCTAAATGAATATGTAAGTGGATTTCTAATTAGGTTTTCTTAGTACAATACCTGAAATTCTAATTGGAGGAGTTTCCTTCTAGCCTGTCATTTCTTTCTTTCCTCAGCTCTTGAGGCTGTTTCCCAAATATTTCACCAACATTTTTGGAGCGGGGAGGGGTTGGTTTATGGGCCACGCTGGGCAGTTTTCGGAATTACTACTGAATACAGGAAGTGCTCAGGGGACCATATGGGATGCCAGGGTTCAAACCCAGGTCTGCCACATGCAAGGCTTAACCACTATACTATCTCTTGGGCCTCTTATGAGCTTCTCTTTTAAAAGACATTAAAGACATCCGGCTTAAAGCCGTGCTCATATCTGTTAAGTGAAAACTGAGACCCAGATCATGAACTTGGTGGGGAGGCACCAATTTCCTGAGCGCCTTGGAGCTGCCCCTGCTGAGTCCCCTGCCCCAATCCCTATAAATCCTGCTTCCTGTCCAAAAAAGAAAGGCATTGTTTGGCAAATTGCTATCTTGCTGCTGAAAAAAACCAAGACTTGAACTCTGGAACCTCAATATTTTTTTTATTTTGTTTTGGTGCCACACCAGGTGATGCTCAAACTTGTCACTTAGGAATCACTCCTGGTGGGGTCGGGGGACCATATGGGGGCCTGGGATCAAACCCAAGTTGGCAGTGTACAGGGCAGCACCCTCCCTGCTATTCTATGACTCCAGCCCACCAGGAACCTCAGCCTTTTTTTTTTTTTTTTTTGTGTCACACCTGGCGATGCTCAGGGGTTACTCCTGGCTCTGCACTCAGGAATCATCTGGCTGCGCTCAGGAGATCATATGGGATGCGGGGGATCAAACCCAGGTTGGCTGCCTGCAAAGCAAATTCCCTACTCACTGTACTACTGTTCCAGCCCCCAGAACCTTTTTGACCCTCAGAACACTTCGTGGAAGATCTCATTTCTTGAGGATAGATTTATACCTCCACTAATCTTTGTTGTTGTTTTTGGTTTGGGGGCTACTCTCAGCAGTGCTGAAGGGCTTACTCCTGACTGCTCAGAGATCGCTCCTGATGGGCTTGGGGGACCATCTGCAGTGCTGGGGATCGAACCTGGGTTGGCTGCACGCAAGGCAGGAGCGCTCCCCTCTGTCCTATCACTCCAGCCCCAGCCTATGGCTCGGAACAGAGAAGGTCCACTCGGATGAAGGAACCTGGGGCTGCCCCTGTGTGTGAACCTAATGTTACTGTTTGGGGTGTTCTTTTCGCAGAGATTCTACCCAGACAGAGAAGCCCCCACTTCCTGTCCTAGGGTCGTGGGACCTGGAGCTGTCTCTGCACCCCTCTGAGCTCTCGTTCGCTGCCCTTGAACTGCCTGTGGATGCCCCTTGCCCGCAGGCAGGCCAGGCCAGGCCCGGCAGCGCTCCCTGTGCCCAGAGCCGGGTCTGCATCTGTCTGGGGTCTTCCCCCGGCACTCAGCGTAGGGCTGTCTGACACCGGAGCTCAGGCTTCCTGTAGAAGCAGGCCTTGTTTTCCTAACGTGCTGTCTGACCCCAGGTCTTTCCTGCTCGTAGATTTCTTTGGTAGAAAAGTATATCGAACAGCAGCTGGTGGAGCGGATCCCAGGGTTCAACATGGCAGCGTTCACGACGACCTTACAGTGAGTGGGGCTCGTCCCGGCCAGCATGGCTGCACCCTGCCCACCCCCGTCCTCTTCTCTTCTCTCCTCCATGCGCTAGATTCTCCCTGCATGAGCACCAATGCTTAGACTCCTACTGGTCAGGATGGGGTGGGAGGCCCTCAGAGGCTGGGAGTGTGGTCACCCACACCGCAGCCCACCTTGAGGGAGCGGGCAGGAGTGTGCGGTCACTCACACAGCCCACCTTGACCCTCTGCAGGCACCACAAAGATGAAGTGGCTGGTGACATCTTCGACATGCTGCTCACGTTTACGGATTTCCTGGCTTTTAAGGAAATGTTCCTGGACTACAGAGCTGTAAGTCACTCTGGCCATTCCTTTGCCTTGCCCCTCTGAAGGAGTTTCTCGGGAGAACCGTCACTCTGCGCCCCGGCCTCTCCTCGGAGAAGGCTGGCCGGCAGGCAGTGAGCCAGGCATCAGGAGAGTGAGCCTATGTGCTCGGCCCAGCCTGGATCCTAACCAAACTGTTTCATTCTCCGGTTTGGGTGAAGCCGGCCCAAACTCAAACAGCAGCTCTCAACCTGCATTGTTCTCTCAATAGGAACAACAAATGTTCTTTAGTGAAGAAAGTTAGTTTGGAGAGGAGAGTGTGGGTCAAAGCTATAGTACAGCGGGTAGCGGGGAGGGTGTTTGCCTTACACACAGCCAACCCAGGTTCAGTCCTCAGCATCTGGTACGGTCCTCCGAGCACCATCAGGAGTAATTCCTGAGTGCAGAGCCAGGAGTAACCCCTCAGCACCTCTGGGTATTGCCCCCAAAGAAAATTATTTTTAAATGAGTGACCCCATCTGTGCTGAGCCAAAATGCAAAATGACTTCCTCCCTGTTCCACGTGTCCCCGTGGTAGCCCACCCTCCCGCTGACCAGCCCCTTCCGATGCCAGGGTTCATAGCTATTAAGAGCGCTCACGATTTCCCCTTTTTCCTCATGAAATTCTTTCTGTTCCACATAGGAGAAAGAAGGCCGGGGACTGGACTTGAGCAGTGGTTTGGTGGTGACGTCCTTGTGCAAGTCATCCACTGTCCCCGCTTCCCAGAACAACCTGCGGTCATAGGTCCTACCTGCAGGCGTGGCGGGTTCTCAGCAGCCCCTCGGAGGCCTGGGAGCCGCGTCAGCTCGTGACTGCACAGCACTATGTCTCAGAAAGCCCGACTGCCCCACGGGTCTTCGTTAACGTTAAGTATTGCTGGGGCAGAGCAGACCCACCTGACCCTCCCAAAACCCTGTTTCGTACTCAGTAACGCTGGAGCCTCTCTGGCTTCTGTGTCCACAAGCATCCCCCCTTGGGGGTCCCTTCCTAGTGTCGGAGTGTCCCACCGTGGAAGGAAGAACCCAGCAGCGCCATAACTGGTCCCCGCATGCATCTGTTCTGTGCACTCAATCTTAGAAGCACCCCCCGAGTTTTAGTCCTGCGGCCTCAGTGGGGTTTGGTGTCCCTCAAGTCAGCTGCCTGTCTTGGGGTTCCTGAGGCTCCGTCCTCTTACCAAGCCAGTCTCGGCTTGAGGAGTCGGTGGAGAGAAACATCCTTGATCTGAAAGCTCCCTGTGAACATCAGTCCTGCGTCTTCTAGTTGCAGTCTTGCATCACGGTCCCGTCTGCTGGCTCTGCTGCAGCCCCACAGTTTCTAGCGCTCTCTTTCAAGCAGTTTTGTTAAAAAAAAAAAAAAGGTTTTAGAGATGAACACTCGGGCTACCCAGTAGATCTCACCTTGGGTCTTTCCCGATCACCCACTTCGAGATCAGAGTATTTTGTGCCGTGCGCTTTCTCGGGTCAGTGCCGTGGAAGCTGCAGAGACGCCTTCTCCGCTGCCCTTCGTACGTGCTGGGTGCCGGGACTCCTTGCTTATGCGGGAGCCAACCAGACTCCTTGTCTTACAGCGTGCTGAGTGCTGGCGCAGGTTTGTACTTCAGACCCTCTCTGCAGAAGTCCGTTCTTTGGCTTTCCTGTTGGCAAGGCCCTGCAGTTCCCTCATCCTGTCAGAGGCCTCCTACCAAGATGGTGTTCGCTGGGCCAGCATACCTGCTGCCCCCACCGTCCCGGGGCAGAGAGCAGTGCTGGACAACAGGCCACACGTAGAGACGGGGTTATGTTAGAACAGTCATTCCGATCCCAATATGGGCCTTCCAAGTTTCCTTTTTTTAAATAATCTGTACGAACTTTTTACTTGGCTTGTTGAAGTTTTGAAGGATGACCTATAGGCTGTGCTCTCCTGTATGGGTGTGTCTCTTATTAAATACTTTTGTACTGTAGTAAAACGAGCTATTCCACAAGAACCGTCACTCTCAAGGACTCACCTCCTTTCTTCCTTCACAGTCGCTGTGGCCAGCAGGGTAGCACCCTTTGAGCTTTCCAAGGGCAGCTTCTCGGTGCCCCTCTCCCTGCCCCTAATGCTCTGGAAGGACTGCCCATTGCAGGCGGGCATGACCCACTGGCTACTCTGTCTGGGAAAAGACAAATGGGCACGTTCAGGGGGCAGGTGAATGAAGAATGAATCAGAGGGAAGCAAGGAGTCCATTCACCCTTCCCCACTCAGGGAAGTGCAAGCGCGTCTTAACACTAGGAGATTGGCTTTCAGGGGGCCACACCCCATGGGGTTCAGGACTTCCACCTGGCTTTGCGCTCGAGAATCACTCCTGGTGTGGATGGGAATTATATGGGGCACTGGGGATCAAACCCCATCAACTGGGTTCACGGTAGGGACCTTAGCCTCTATACTCTCACTCCAGGACCCTTCCTGGTTCATTTTAGAACAGGCTAAAAATCTCTCTCTCCACACAAGGGCCGTGGCATCAGTGCCACCCATGCCTGAGAAGGGGAACTGCCGTTCTCTGTCCCCCTTGGACGGTCATCCTCCCATTGCTCAGCCTCCCCATGGGAGACTGTCCACCCAGCACCTGCTCGCCCTAAACCAGGTGACGATGTCGGATTCAGTAGCTCAGCATCGCCACAGAAACAGTTTCAGGTGAGGGGGGACCCTGTAAGACTTGTCTGGTGGGTTCAAAAATGAGCTGATCTTTAAAGCTAAAGTTTGGTGGGGTTGGAAAGAGTACAGCAGGCAAGGCACGACGCAGGTTCGATCCCCGGTCCCCCCTGTGGGCCCCCAAGCCCTGCTAGGAATGATCCCCCCAAGGGCAGAGCCAGGAGTACGCCAAGGGCACTTGTAGGTATGGCTCAAAAGCAAAAAAAAAAAAAAAAATTAAAAGCTTAACTTTTAGGGCTTACTCCTGGCTCAAAGATAGAGCATTTGCCTTGCATGTATGAGACCCTACATTCAACACCAACACTGAAAAAAAAAAAAATCTTGACCCAGGAAGATGGTTGGAAAGGCCTGGAGTGCATGTTCCATGGGAGTGGAGCCAAAGCACCACCAGGCATGGCCCAAACATTAAAAAACAACAAAGGGGGCTGGAGCGATAGTACAGCGGATACTGTACTATGTTTGCCTTGTGCATGGGCCTGGGTTCTATCCCCGGCATCCCATATGCTCCCCTGAGAACCACAAGGAGTGAGCTCTGAGCCCAGAGCCAGGAGAAAGTCCTAAGCAGGCCGGCTGTGGCCCAAAAACAAAACCTCAACTCCCTTCTGGGTGACGAGGAATGACCATAACTGGCAGGGGTGGGCATGTGGCACCCAGGGGTGCTTAGGTGATTTCTAGTGGGGCCCAAGGGCCCCGAGGCAGGAGGTCAGACCACAGTTAAGGTGAACTCCCCCACTCCTGTCTCTCCACTCCTAAATATAGGTACATTGGAATTATTTCTAGTTTAGAATTATTTTTTCTGTTGCCAAGATGGGCTGGAGCGACAGCACAGCAGTTAGGGCCTTTGCCTTGTATGCCGACCTGGGTTCGATTCCTCCTTTCCTCTCGGAGAGACTGGCAAGCTACTAAGAGTAGACCACCCGCCTGACAGCCTGGCAGGCTCCCCGTGGTGTATTCAATATGCCAAAAACAGTAACAAGTCTTACAATGGAGATTTTACTGGTGCCCACTCGAATCAATGAACAACGGGAGATCAGTGACAGTTTGCCAGAGATTCAAACCAGGGCCTCACATATGTAATGCAAACACTGTGCTCTATTTCTCTCTGAGCTACAGCTCTGGCTCTATTATTACTAGTTTTTTGTTTGGGGTTTGTTTTGGTTTTGGGGTTTTTTTTGGAAAAAAAATTAAAAACCTAAAAGATGCCTAGATACCCCCTTGGCTTCTGGTATTGCGGGCTCAGAGTGCTGTGGTAGTAGAACCAGCCCATGGAGGACTTAGTTGCTTTGCTTACCTGAACCCTGACCTCTGAACTTCACACTTTCAAGGTAGGTGACTTGAGGGAAATGCTAAGCTCCACACAGTGACCTCATCTGTCTAGAGCTCGGAGAGCTAGGCAACCTTTACAGTGGGGTCCCCTTGAGGATCAGAGGCGGTGTGACTGTACGCACAGCCAAGACAAATGCAAGAATCAGTCCTCCCCCAGGCTGAGCTGGCAGGAAGGCGGCCATCCCCTCGCAGGAAGCTACTAGTGGCTGAATCTGGAGCGAGGAAGAAAGCGGGAATGGCCTGCAGCCCCCCACCCCCGCCCCCGGAGGTTATTAGCGTCCGCAATCACGACTTGCCAGCATCTTCTCCAAATAGGCTTTTCCGTGTTTATTTTTAAGAAAACAGAGTCACCCCCGAGCACATGGCACTCACCAGGCCGGCTCCCACCGCCCTCCCTTGCTGTGTCCCTGGTGCCCAATCAACAGAGCAGGGGAGCAGGTGGCCCTGGGGCTGGCCCTTCCCCGGGGGCCCATTCTGAGCCAGGGCCGCCCGCCAGCTGTCATCACCGGCGTGTTTAGATGGCAGGAAGGAAGGCTGTGCCCGGAAGTCAGAACCCCACTCTCTCCAGATGCCCCCCGACAGGCACATACAGGGCAGGAGGGGAGCTTCAAGGGACTCCCAGAACGGACTCGGGTCAATACACTCGGCTTGTTAGGCTTCTAGGGGGCGTGCGGTTTCGGGCGGGGCTGGGGGTGGGGGACCTGGTTAGTGCATTAGTGCTGGCTGGAGGACAAGGGTCGGCTGGGGACAGGACATCCTCTGAGGGCAAAGCAGAGACAGTGAGAGCCCACGTCCCTGTCGCCTTCTGCTGAACGAGAAGGGCAGGGAGGAGGCCTCAGCCCTTGGCCTCTTCTGGCCCCTCAGTCACGGGCCAGCCCAGAGGCGGGATCCCGGGTCCTCGGGACTGGGCAAACGAGTCTGATGAGCGCCGTGCAGCCTTCACCCAGGTGGGCCGCGTGGTTCGGGGGCTTAGGCGTAGCCCCCGGCCATCTGACTGGTGGCCGCGTTGCTGCCCACTCCCCGCCAGGCCTGGAAGCTGAAGAAAGAACTCACGCCGTACGCAATCATCACCAGGCACGAGAAGAACTGGAAGAGAAGGGAGAACACGGCGCCTGGAGTCTCGGGGGGGTGGCAGCAGAGGGCTGTTGGGCATGCAGCTGGCACTAGCGCTGGCCTGCCAGCCTCAGGCCGCACCCGGCGTGACCCCCAGAACCGGCAGCCGTGGCCCTGCCCCAGCTCCAGCTTAGCCATGCACTGCTGCCCGCTCTGCTGGGGCCCACATTAGCTCCTCCTGGGGAAATACCTGACTGCACAGGCACTGCGTGTCCGTGTGTGTGTGTGTGTGTGTGTGTGTGTGTGCGCGCGCGCACGCGCACGCGCGCGTGTGTGCACGCGCGCACGCAGGTCACCTCCTGTCCACCCTAGACACACCCACAGTTTACTTTTGAAACACTTGGTGGTGCTTGACCTGTTCCAGACCCAGCTGGAACTCAGGCCACGCACTAGACTGCTGGCCTGGGGGCCGAGACCCCCTGTGAGTGGCCCCCGAGAAATGCTTTGGCCGGCACCACCCCACCCGAAGCAGAAGAGCATATTCAAAAGCCACCATAGCACCCGGAATGTAGCTCAGAGGTAGAGCACTTGCCTTCAGGTGTGAGACCTTGGGTTCGATCTCCAGCATCACAGAAACACTAAAAAGTCATCCTAGGAATGTTCTGGAACCTATCCAGAGTCCTACATGAGCACCTGTGCCCGCATACACACACTCCCGCTTTATCCCAGTGTTTACTATTTCCAAACCATCCTCGTCAGGAAGTGAAAAAAAAAAGGTCCCCCCTTCAGTCCCACCTGTAACTTCCCAGCCTCAGTTTCTCTGGATGCCCAAAGTCACCTATGGAACACCACAGGATAAAGTCTGGGAGAGCTGAATCCTATGAAGAATTATCTGTAGGCCTCGCGTGAGGGGTGATGGGCAGAGGGGACACCTGTCAACTCACTGGTCACTGGCAGAGCCTGGATGCAGGCTTCGTGAGAGACATTTCCCCAAATCTAAATTTAAATTAGTTTAAATCTAGAGGTTTGGATGTCAGCTCTTTTGAATGGGGAGATGGCTGAAAGCCTTGGATAGATTCTCAAAGGAGACCCGGGACCCTCAATCAGCTTGGGACAACACACTGACCAGCACCCAGAGCCTTGGCCGGAGCACCCTTCTCCCCCTAGGGTGCTGCCCCGGCTCTCCCCCACCCCCAGCCAGGGTTAAGTGCACAACTTCTGGGGCCATGGTGCACGCTGGCCTCCCTGGGAGCCAAACTCACAGAGGCAGCCGCGCGCTGGTTGTAGGGCCGGGAACCCTTCAGGGCCGTCAGCTCCACGGCGGCAGAGCAGGCGATGAAGGCCGTGACGTAGAGAACCGTGGCGGTCACATTGAACACCATCAGCTGCAGGGACAGGGAGCAAAAGCATTGAGACTCGACACCGACAATGGGGCCTGGGACTTTCTGAGCACCAGAGGCTGACACTGGACTGGGGAGGGGGGGGGGGCGGGCGGGGCCAACCTCCTGCTGGGCAGGAGACCAGCCAGCACAAGCAAGGGCCCCACTGGGCAGCGCCTCTCCATCACAGGCTTGGTTCTGGGAGGCCTGGACCCAGACCTCATGCCTCTGTGCCCTGTGAAAATGACCTGTCCCCCACAGCCCCTACAGACACACACAGGTTCAAGGCCCATGTCAGAGGCTGAGTCTGATTCCCCCTGGGGCCAGGAGACAGCGGAAACTGCCTAATGACTCTTAGACCTGTTCAGTTTTATCCATCGATTCTTCTTAAATTACCAACTCCCTAAAATTTGATTTTCATGTGCCAAGTTGAAGGTGTTGACCATTTTCTTAAACTCAAATCTGGGGGCTGGAGAGAGAGTAGACTGGATAAATCACTTGCCGGTCGACCAGCCAACTCAGATTTGATCCCTGGTTCTCCGAGCACTGCCAGGAGTAAGCCCTGAGCACCTCCAGGTGTGGCCCCAAAAAACAGAGAGAAAGAGAGAGTGAGGGAGAGGGAGAGAGTGAGAGTGAGGGAGATGGGGAGAGAGGGAGAGAGAGAGAGGGAGAAAGAGAGGAAGAAAGACAGAGGGAGAGAGAGACAGAGGGAGGGAGAGAGACAGCAAAAGAGTGAGGGAGAGAAAGAGAAGACAGAGGGAGGGGAAGAGGGAGAAGGGGAGAGAGAAGAGAGTGAGAGACAGAGAGAGGGAGAGGGGGGAGAGAGAGAGGGAGAGGATGAGAGAGAGAGAGAGACAGGGAGAGTGAGACAGAGAGAGAGAGAGAGAGAGAGAGCACTGACTTGTCGTGGAGAAGCCCAGATGTGCGTGACCACAGCTGGAGGTGAGTAGAGGCAGCTCCCAGGACAAATGAGTGATGGGTTCTCCAGATCCAACCCCGCCCCCCACCCCGGCACGGACCCAGTCGTATACCTTGCCTGGTTCGCAGGGGACTGTAGCCTCAGCCCCCCAAATCTAATCAGATCGTGCTTACCCAGCTTTTACTAGATATATTCTGCAGCCAACCCCTCCGCCCCTCTCCTGTTAAAAGGAGGGTCTGGGGGCGCGGCTCTGCGGGAGAGCATTTGCTTGAGTGGGAGGCTGGGTTCCACCCCAGGGACCCCAAAGAAAACCCAAGAATCCCAAAGGCCTTAGCCTACAGGGCTGGGAAGTCCTGGGTCCAATCCTTGGCGCCACATGGCCCCTGGAACTCCCAAGGCTCCACAGGGCTGAACCACCCAGCCCAACTGGCCAAGAGTTACCACGAGTGACCCCCAGAATTGGTAAGCACTGCTTGGGAAGCATCTCTCCCACCCCACGCCCCTCAAAAAAAGGAAAAGCTCTAGGAATGTGAGGGACACTGTCCTGTCATCAGGCCAGGGAGGAGCCTCTGTCCAGCGCCGCCTCTGGCTGGAGCCCACGCCGGGGCCCAAGACCCCCTGCCCCCACCTTCAGCAATTTTCCTTCAAGCTTCCTGGGAGTGAGCCTGGACCCCGAGCCACGAAGCCGGGCCAGTCCTCCCGCCCCAGCTCCCCCACGTCCAGCGCCCGCTGCCTGCTGCCAGCACCCTGGCTCCGGCTAACAAGCCCCGTCTGTCTCCGCGATGACTCACGTTTCCCCCGTTTGAGAAGTCATTGAATCCCACACAATGCGGCCCCGTCCCAGCCGGCAGCCTGTGTCATGTGCCTCTCAAGGCCCCGGGCCCAGCTGCAGGTTTCCGGGTCAGAGGAAAAAGCCCAGCAGCCCTGCGTGTCCACCCAGGGGCGACCTGAGAGAGGGACTGGGTGGGCCCCGAGACGCCTCCTGGACGTCCCCAGGGTGGGAGACGCAGCGCTGTGGACCCGAACCTCGGCCACACACAGGACAAAGGTGGTGACCAAGGCTCAGACGGAGCTCCCACTCACACCCCCACCCCCACCCCATCGCCTCTGTTTCCTGGCTGTCCACCCCCGGCCCAGCCCCCCACTGCCCACTGCCCCCCACTCACCACCAGCGGCCAGGGAACCGTGTACCACTTCATGTGCATCTGGAACAGGTAGAGCATGAAGACGACGACTGTCACCAGCCAGAGGAAGACCGCAACGAACATCACCCAGCCATAGGCGGGGTACAAGTGGTACGGCGTGTCGGCGATCAGGGCCCACACCAGCAGCCCCAGCACCTGGAGTGGGGGACACAGGGAGAGTGACTCTAGGAGCCCCCGCAGGGCCGCCTCCACAAGCCTCCTCTGCAGGATTCAATGCTCGGGCAGTCGGGAGACAGGAAGTCGCTCCTCCCGTCCACCCAGCCCTCCCTCATTTGGTTATTATTCCCCAATTCCCAGTCTCAGGGACAACTTCTCCTCCCCCATCTGAGTTCCAGAACCTTCTTCTGTACTCCCCCCATCCTCAATGCACTGCCACCTCCAGGGCACATCAGTGACTGTCTCACTCAACGGGACCCCAATCCCTGGAGAAGAAGCCACCAGACAGAGCCTTGGTGAAAACCTCTGGAGGACAGGGCCAGAGATGGTACAATGAGGAGCCTTGAATGTGGTTGACCCAGGTTCGACCCCTAACGCCCCATCTGGTCCCCTGAGCACTGCCAGGAACGATCCCAGAGCCAGAGTCAGCAGTCAGCCCTGAGCACCACTGGATGTGACCCCTGAAGACAAAACAAACAAAACCTCTGAAAGAGGAAGTGAGGTCGGTTGATGGTTGATTGCCCCAAGGGCTGGAGACAAGTCTACTCCAAAATACTGTGGGGGGGGGGGGGCTGGGGGAGAGCTGGGGGGAGGGGCCAGGGCGGGGGGGGGGGGGTGTCAGCAGACGCGGGTTCTATTCCCAGCATCCCATAGGGTCCCTCCAGCACCACCAGGAGTAACCCTTGAGCATCACTGGGTGTGACCCAAAAAGAAGAATAAAAAAACCACTGCACCGTCCTGCTGAGCACTGAATCGGGAGTAGCCCCAGCACCAGGGTGCCAATTACACACACACACACACACACACACACACACACACACACACACCATGGATGAAGCAACCAACATATCTACCCCCTGCCGCTGCCCCCAGCCTGCTGGTGACCCACCCAGAGGAGCCACACAGCCCCACCCCAGCAGATCCCTGTGCCGGAACCTCCCACCTATCGATCAGGTGCCAGTCTGCTCCCAACCTGATCTCCCACCTGGCACCCAGGCAAGGCCCTGTCCTGGGGGGGACCCCGAGGCACTGCACCCCCACAGACCTTGCCAGCCTCAGCCAGCTGGTCCGGGTGGGTGAAGACTCAGTGAGAAGGCAGGACAGGGACCCCCACCCCTTTCACCACCATCCTTCCGGAATACACAAGAAGCCACCCACGGGGAGGGGAGGCCACAGCTCTGAAGGGAACAGTCACTTCAGAAGAAGTGTGGGTGGGGGGGGGAGGGAGGAGGCGCAGACATTGCCTGAAGGGCGTCCCTACCCTCCTGACCCAAAGGAAGGACCTGGTGAGCTGGGCACTGAGGAGAGACCAACTGTGTGTGTTGAGGTGGGGGAGCGGGGGTGTCTGGGAGTCGCTGGGGCCAGGGGCGTGTCTTGCCCATTAGGACCAAAATTTCATCAAAGGCTGGAGCGGCTCAGGATCACTAGCCTGGGTGCTGGACCACCAGCCCAGCTGACCACACACTGCCCAGATTGCCCCTGAGGGCCCCCCATAAAGATCAGGTGGGGTGACACTGATGCACACCCCTCAACTGTGGCATTACCCCAAGGCTTGGCTGTAGAGGGACTAGTGTCCCCAACAGGGCAGGACTCAGGGCAGCACCCCACTTTGTCTCCCTGATAGCCCAGCACTCCCTCAGAGCTTATTTCTGTGTATTATCCCCACTCCTGGATAATACTCCTGGGCCTGGAGTGATAGCACAGCAGTAGGGCATTTGCCTTGCACGCAGCCAACATGGCCGACCCGAGTTCGATTCCTCCGCCCCTCTCGGAGAGCCGGGCAAGCTACTGAGAGTATTTGATATGCCAGACACAGTAACAACAAAGTCTCCAATGGAGACGTTACTGGGCCCGCTCGAGCAAATCGATGATCAACGGGAGGGCCTTTACCTTTACCTTTACCTATCCCCACTCCAAGGGCAGAGTGAAAGGTGCTCATGGAGACCCCTGTCCACCATCTGTCCTCCCCTGGGTCCACCTGGGGTCACCCAGGCCCCAAGCCCCTCCAGCCCTCCCCCTGGGTGTCCAGCTGGGCCAGGTACTGGCGGCCAGAGATGCAGCCCCAGATAAGCGGCGGGAATTTCTCCTGTTCCCTCTGGCTCTATGGCACTGGCCCTGTGCCCAGGGCACCGACTCGGTTCTGCCCCAGAACAAGGAAGGTCCATTCCTCCCTCTGAACCAGACGGACTGGTTCTTCCCCCAGCCCTTCTCCAAGCCTTGAGGATCTGGAGGGAGTGTCCAATCCCAGGACACAGGACAGGGCACCCCAATACCTTCTGACCCCCACCATGGGGGAAAAAAAAGGCTAAGGCCAGGCCCCATCCCCAAACATGGCAGGGGCAACTGCACCCCAACCTCTGACCAATCACCACTCCCCACACACCCAGGAAGTGCCCAGAGGACTTGGCCATGGTCTGGGGGTGGAAGGGTCAGCTGTGTCCAAGGGTGCCAGGATGGCTGGGGGTCAGAGGCCCCCTCTGTGCCACCTCCTGCCTCCAGGATGATGTGGCCCCGGGGCCCTTGCCCGAAACAGCCACAGGCCCGCCCTGGGGGCACCCACTGGGACACTCACTGCCTCCCATGAGCCCGGCATTGACCTGGAGCAGACACGCCCTGCTCCTGTGGACAGTCCCAGCCCAGCCCCCGTGCAGGCAGGTGGATCAGGGCATCCAGCAGGAAGGAGAGCAGGGGTCACTGGCAATTTTAGGAGACCAAGACAAAGGTGGGGCATGGGGGGGCACCATTTTTTTTCTTCTTGGGTCACACCCGGCAATACACAGGGGTTCCTCCTGGCTCTGTACTCAGGTGCTCAGGGGACCATATGGGATGCTGGGAATTGAACCGAGGTCGGCCACGTGCAAGACAAACACCCTACCCACTGTGCTATCGCTCCAGCCCCTACCCCCAAGTCTTAGCAGGGAGCGAGGGAGAGATGGCCACCAGGTACCAGAAGAAGTGTCTTTTCTTGACTGGGGGCCCCAGCCCAGAGGGTGATCCCACCTAGACACATCTGGAGAGAGAGCCCTGATGACCCAGGAGCAGAGGAACATGGGGGAAGGCTCCTCTCGGGCCCCTAGAGGCAGGAGCTCAGGACAGCGAGGAGGGTGCTTGCCTTGCCCAGCCTGGGTTCAATCCCCAGCATCCCATATGGTCCCTTGAGCACCACCAGGAGTAATTCCTGAGTGCAGAGCCAGGAGTAACCCCTGAGCATCACTGGATGTTACCCAAAAAGCAAAAAAAAAAAAAAAAAAAAAAAAGTCATCCCTGAGCTCCCAGCCAGGGGTGGGCCCTGAGCACTGCTATGGACTTATCCCACCCCACAAAAGGAACCCATCCTCCCAATGGAGTCCCCTGCCCCCCCCCAACCCCAACACACACCGCCTCATGGGCTTGAAGCTTCCAGAAGCAGACGCCAAGGCATTCATGTGGGTTAAGCTGCCCAGCTCAGGGTAGTGTCTCCATGACAGCCCAGGAAGGAATACACAGTACCTGGCTACCTGTCACTACACCTCTGGGGGAGGTCTCCATCTGACACGACAGATGAGGGTGGTGGGCAGTGCTGACGGACGAGGTTTAGAATCTCCCTAGTTGGGACTGGAGTAATAGCACAGCGGGTAGGGCGTTTGCCTTGCACGAGGCCGACCCGGGTTCAATGCCCAGCATCCCATATGGTCCCCTGAGCACCGCCAGGGGTAATTCCTGAGTGCAGAGCCAGGAGTAACCCCTGAGCATCGCCAGGTGTGATCCAAAAAGAAAGGAAAAAAAAAAAAGAATCTCCCTAGTCACCCCAGCTGCGTGATTCTCAGCAAGCAACAGAAGTTCTCTGTGCCAGCCTCTCATCTTCAAAATGTGCCTACTGAGATACCTCGGGGCCCCCGCGGGGCCAGGGATGGACCCTGGGCCTCCTGCATGCCACACGCTGAGACTGCAGGAAGGGACGCTCATGCCAGGTCGTTAGAGCAGCATCCAACACAGCCTTTGCACGCTATGCCCATGCGGTGCCCACGCCGTCTGACGCCCTGCTCCTGGCGCCCTTCTCTGAACCGTCTCGGCCACTAGTTCCCGGGGCTGAGCAGCCTGGCCGATAAGGGGTGGCCGAACCGGCTGGGGGTGGCAGATAAGGGCCAAGCCCTCCCTTTAGATAAGTCAGCTGGGA
Organism: Sorex fumeus; assembly: GCF_029834395.1. NCBI lineage: Eukaryota > Metazoa > Chordata > Mammalia > Eulipotyphla > Soricidae > Sorex > Sorex fumeus. The sequence continues at coordinate 39,292,020 of NW_026606179.1, forward strand.
GATCTGGAGAGAGAACCTTCAAAATTCAGCCCAGCCCCCATGCACACAGTCTCCCCTCCTGCCCATCGAGGGGCCCTGGGCACTGCCCTTTGCCCCTTTATTTTATTATATTTTTTCTTTATGGGTCACACCCGGCGATGTACAGGGATAACTCCTGGCTCTGCACTCAGGAATTACTCCCGGCAGTGCTTGGGGAACCATATGGGATGCTGGGAATCGAACCTGGGTCAGCCACGTGCAAGGCAAACGCCCTACCCGCTCTGCTATAGCTCCAGCCCCCCCTTTGCCCCTTTAAACCAGGGGCTGGGAGGCACGTGGTACGCCCCCAATCCCTAGGCTAACTCCTCCTACCTAAGGAGGATCACCCCCCCCCCATTCTCCTCTGGCTCCTCCCCCATTCCTGGGACAGGAGGGGGGGGGAGGGGACAGCCCCTCGCCTTTCTGGCCCGCCTCTCCAGGCAGATCACTGAGGCTGGCTGGCGGGTGTGTGTGGCTGACAGCGGCTGCTGGTATTTTGAAGGGGCTGGGAATGCAGGTCTGGGGGCGTCTGATTCCTACGTTATTTTCAAGAGGCACAAGAATCCTGAGTATTTTGAGGCTGAGTGATAGTACAGCGGGGAGGGCGCCTGCTTTGCACACGGTGGATTCAGGTTTAATCTCAACCCTCATGGGGTCCCCCCCCAAATCCAGAGCCAGGAGTAAGCCCTGAGCACCACCGGATGTGGCCCCCAAACTAAACAAAAACATAAAACTGAGGAAACCCAGTGTTTCAGAAACTGGGGGGAGACCCGCCAACACGTCCTCCCCTGCCCTGACCAGGAAACAGGCCCAGGGGGACCACGATGTCCTCCCCGGGGCCCCCCTCACAGGGACACATCTGGGCAGCTAAGGACACTCAGCCCTTGGCCTGGCCGGGCCCAGCCTCCAGACCCACCCTGGCCCTTCTCCCTGCAGTGAAAGGGACTTTATGGGGACAAAAAGCTCCCATTGTGCCCCAGGAGACAAAGGCGCAGGGGACAGCGGCCCCGGGCGCGTGGGCTGCTCACAGCCCGCCACACGCCACCCCTCCCTGCTTGGGGGGGTGGTGCTCCTTGGAATCCCCAACTCCACAGTGCTGGGGTGCCCACCCCGCACCCCGTCTCCCCAGGAGGAGACAGCGGGCACACTTTCCTCTCTGAAAGCCGCACAGCGTCACCAAACCCCAGTGCTGGGTCACCACCAAACTCCGGGGCTGCGCGTGCCAAACATCACCACCCCCTGGGAGCCAGGAGCCGCCGTGGGGGCCCCAAGGCGACTCTGATGGCGGTACCTATTCCTCCAGCCTCAATTCTGAGTCGACTGGGCATTGTGAGGCCACTTCCAGCGGTGCTGGGGGGGGAGAGGAGGGGCAGTGTAGAAGCCAGGGCCCCCCAGGGATGTTCTACTACATCCCTGGCCCCCAGAGCTGAGATCTTTAATTTTTTTTCTTGGATGGGGGGCTTACACCTATTGTGCTCAGGGGCTGTCTCAGGGCTCACTCCTGCAGGTGCTCAGGGAACTGGGTGGTGCTGGGGATGGAGCCCAGACTTCCTGCAGGCAAAGCTTTGCCTCTACTCCAGCCCACTGAGCCACCCCACCAGGACGCCCCCACCGGCACTGCTTCACGGCCTCTCTCAGGATTAGTCTCTGCACAGGCAGGTGTCTGGGGACAGGTCAGGGGCCTGGAGACAGACAGACACACACACACACACACACACACACACACGAACACATGCACACACATGCACACATACACATGCACACATGCACACACGTGGACATACACACAATCAAGTGCACACATACATACACATACATGCACGTGTACACACGCACAGGCACATGCACACACACACACACTCCCGCAAGGGCTTCCCTAGCTCTAGGAGCAATCCTGGGGCTCCTTCTCAAAGAGGCTCTGGAGATTTGGACCTTGCCTTGCCTGCCTGCCTGCCCCCCACTATCCCTCCTGGGGGGCTGCTGGCCAGCCCAGAGGACTTCCCGTGTCTCTGCAGGACTAAGGCCCTGCGGTTGGCACTGAGCTCTCCCCCGAAGACCCAGGTTGGTCCGGCCTTCCGCCCTGCTCCATCCCAGGTCCCTGCCAATGTGCTTCTCTCGGAGCCTTTTTTTTTCTTGTTTGGTTTGGGTTTGGGGCCACACCCGTCGGTGCTCAGGAATCACTCCTGGCAGGGCTCAGGACCTTATGGAGTGCTGGGGATAGAACCCAAGTCAACCGTGTGCAAGGCAAATGCCCGACATGCTGTCCTAGTGTTCTGGCCCCCTTCCAGGCCTTCCTGCCTCTCAGTCAAGGCCTGGCTTATTTCACAGATGAGGAAGCCAAGGTCTGGAGTCAGTGGTCAGTGGACAGGAGGCCACACCTACAGAAACTGATGTCCTCAGGCAGGACAGGCAGGTGCCCCACCCACCTGACATCTTTCTTTGACCTTGAGCAATCCCTGCTCTATCTCCACTTGCAGGAGAGCCTGGTGACCTTCCCGCTAACCCCTGAGACCAGGTGGTGGGCCACCTACCCCCGGCCCTCCCACTGCAGCTGGAAATCCCTGAGGGTTTGTTTGCCAGCAGCTCCAATGCCGGGCCCTGCCTGCCTTTCGGCCTTTGCCTTCCTGCCCTGACACTCTGTGCCACCCAGGGGAACACCCAGACCTCTCCCCCAGGAGCAAACAGGAGGGGCACCAGTCTGACAGCAAAGGGCCACTGAGGATCCAGAGCTCACAGCAGAATCAGAAAAAACCACTCCAAGCCCAGAGCACTAGCCAGGGAGAAGTGAGGGTGGGAACCTGCTTTACTCACAGCTGACCGGGGTTCGATCCCCAAGCGCTACCAGTAGTGGTCGCTGAGTGCAGAGCCAGGAGTAAGCACTGAGCATGGCCGGTTATGGCACCCAAACAAAAACCACTCAAAGGCTAAGGAGGGGCTGGAGCAATAGCACAGAGGGTAGGGCATTTGACTTGCACGTGGCCAACCCGGGTTCGATTCCCAGCATCCCATATGGTCCCCTGAGCACTGTCAGGAGTAATTCCTGAGTGCAGAGCCAGGAGTAACCCCTGTGCATCACCGGTTGTGACCCAAAAAGAAAAACAAAACAAAACTAAAAAGGCTAGGGAGATAGTACAGCAAATAGGGTGCTTGCCTTGCACATGGCCAACAGGGGTTTGAACCCCGGTCGTGTGGGGATACGGTCCCTCCTTGTCCTACCAGGAGTGATCACTGAGCACAGAGCCAGGAATAACCCCTGGGCTTCACTAGGTGTGTTTCCAAAGCAGTCAAGAAAGACAAAAACCACTCGGGTTCCCAATACCTCTGGGGACTAGAAAAGCACCCTGAGGGCCCCCAGAACATCAACTGTCCACTGTGGCCAGCTTTGCGACCTTTATCCAGGTGGGCCTTGCCATGGGTGAGACCATCCTCCTTCCACAAACCAGTAGGAAGTTTGCCCATAGCTGCAGAAGCAGCTCACCCGAGCCAGGGCTACTGCCGTGTGGCACACAGCTCACCGACTGACCAGGGGCTGGCCGGGCAGAACCCCTGTCTCAGGAACCCGGCACCCAGCCTTGGTGCCACTTTTGAGTCTGGCAAAGGACCTGCCCGTCTGTCGGCCCACGATGTTCGAAGGTGCCGCCTTCACCGCCAGGGTCATGCCCACCAGTGAGCTGCCTGGACTCTTTTTCAGTTCCGCATTTCCACTAATTTGACAGGGAAGTTCTTTTTAGCACACTTTGAAATGTGTAATATTGATGACACAATAGGTAATAAAATGGTGTTTTTAGCCCGCCTCTCTCCTCCCCTGATACTCAGTGTTTTCCCTACTGACGGCCAAGTGTGGCTTCTGACATAGCTCTCCAGAGACAGTCTATACCTACACACACTCACACACATGCTCACACAGACACACACACACACTCATACTTCACAGTGGCATGTCCGCATGGAGCCTGTGTTTTTTTCTCATACAGAGATGATCTGTGAGACCAGCTTTGCCCTGAAATGCCGCCACCTCTCCACCATCCATGGCCACACACAGGCCTGCAATATAGTCTCCCTCCGCGGGAAACTGGTCCCTTCTCACTAACCACGAAGCATGCTGTCACACGCAGGTGTGATTTATTAACCTGTCCCCACAGCCATCGTATCACACAAAGAAGTTTCATCATAAAAAAGAAACTTAGTTTGATGGATGTAGTGTTGGAGTGAGGTGTGAATTACAGTACTGTAAATCACAGTACCTTAATGAAGATTTTTAAAAACAAGGGACCCAAGCAATAGTATAGCAAGTAGGGGGTTTGCCCTGCACACGGCTGACCCAGGTTTGATTCCCAGAAATATGGTACCAGGAGTAATTCCTGAGTGCAGAGCCGGGAGTAATCTCTGAGAAACAGTGGGTGTGGCCCAAAAATTTGAAGAAAAAAAAAGAAAAAGAAAAAATTTTAATGGAGGGGGGAATATCTAGCAGTGCTCAGAGGCTACTCCCGGCATGGTGCTCAGGGACAGAACCTGAGGCTCCCATATGCAAAGCAATAGCAGCCCTTTGAGCCATCTCCCTAGCCCTTAAAAAGTCATTATTTTTAATTACCAAAAGTATAGTGAAGGTAAGGTGTGTTGCATCCTTGCATAAGACTGACCTAGATTCAATTCCCAGCACCTTATATGGTTCCTCAAGCCCACCAGAAGTGATCCAAGACAGGTGTGTGTGTGTGTGTGTGTGTGTGTGTGTGTGTGTGTGTGTGTACACAGAGCTGAATGGAAAAGCACATGCTTCCCCTGTATGACTCCCTGGGTTCCATTCCCTCCCTGTGCACAGAATAAAAAAAATAAAAATGACCCAAATGTGGAAAACCTGTTTATAACCCCAACCGCCACTAGCTGGAAAATTCAGTGCAATAAGCTGAAAAAATTTCAGTGGAAAATTCAGTGTAATAAGCTGAGAGAGCTCGGGTTGAGCCTTTGCATGCTTAGAAGCCTGACTTGTCCCCACAATCAAATGGGACTTCAGCATTACCAGCACCTCCTGGACAACAATGCACAACTGGGCATGAGCACTGAGCAGTGAGTATCGCCGGGAGCAGTCCCTGGGCCCCCTGAGTTTTTCTTCCAGCCTCCCACCATACGCACACATACTCACAACGAAAACTTAAGTACAACAAAAATAGAACAATTTTCTACAGATGCCTGGACAGACATCTCCTAGGACTCAGACTTCCTATTAAAAAAAAAATAGTGGGAAGGCTAAAAGCTAGAAAGAAGGAAAACAAAGGAAATAGGAGAACCAGAGCAATAGCACACAGGGGAGAGGGTATTTGCCCTGCAAGGAGGTGACACAGGTTTGATTGCTGGCATCTCATACAGTCCCCTGAGCCGTCAGGAGTGATGGCTGAGTGAAAAGGCAGGAGTAAGCTCTGAACACTGCTGGGTGTAGTCCCAAAACCAAATAAAATTGAAAATCAATAAAGAAAATAAGAACTCAGTAGCACATTTGTATGGCAAAAGATATTTAAAAAAGGACCTGAGAGATTAGTTCAGGAGCCAAGGGGCCTTGTCTGCCTTGCATGGGACTGATCCCAGTTTGATCTTGGCACCACCTGTCGTCCTCTGAGCACCATCAGGAGTGATCTACTTATTGCCCAAAATAATAAATGAAGGGAAGAAGAAGAAAGAGAAAGAGGAAGAGAAGGAGGAAGAGAAGGAGGAGGAAGAGAAGGAGGAGGAAGAGGAGGAGGAAGAGAAGGAGGAGGAAGAAAGGGAGGAGGAGGAAGAGGAGGAGGAGAAAAAAGAAAAGGAGAAGTCATCCATTGGGAGTTAAGTGAAAAAACAAATACAACTAGGGGGTCGGAGAGACAGTACAATGGGTAGGGCATTTTTTTGGGGGGGAGGGTCACACCCGGTGATGCACAGGGGTTACTCCTGACTCTGCACTCAGGATTTATTCCTGGCGGTACTCAGGGGACCACATGGGATGCTGGGAATCAAACCCGGGTTGGCCGCGTGCAAGGCAAACGCCCTACCCGCTGTGCTATCGCTCCAGCCCCTACATAGGGCATTTCATCCCTGGCACCCGGTATAGTCCCATGAGCGATGTCAGGAGTGATCATAAGGAAGCCTGGAGCTCGGCTGGTTGTGGCCAAAAGCAAAATAAAACCAAGAGCCAGGAAAAATTCATTGCTAAAATCAGGCAGGGGCGCCCCAGAGCAGCAGGAGGACTGACAGGGAAGGATCCCAACAGACACAGAAGCCCACAGGGCTCCAACCGCAGCGGCAAAAGTCAACCTCCTTCAGGAGGGCAAAACCACAGAATCCTATGCCCGGCGCCATCTCCCCCTCAGACTGGCCGGGGCGGGGGTACAGCTAAGCCCCGGGAGTGCATCTGGCAATCTCTCCCCATCTCGGAGCACGCATCCCCCACGACCCAGCTTCCAGGATGTGCCGCACTTGGAGCCAATCGGGTGCGCCCACGGTAAGCGTGGGCACCCCAAGTGTCCACCGCTGCCCAAATCACACTGAGGCTGCCTGGGACTGTTGGGGCATCACTGTGCTCCTTGGATGAAGGAGAAACACCACCAGGACACACTGCAGTGGAACCGACAGGCCCAGAGGACTGGTCAGACTCAGTCCCTTTAGGGAAGGTGGGGAGAGGGAGGAATCCTTGGCCAACTCGGTGCTGATCTTCTTTTATTTATTTTGTTTGTTTTGAGGGTCACATCCAGGGGTTCTTAGGACTGGTTCTTGGATCTGCACTCAGGGATCATTCCTGACAGTGCTTGGGGATCCTTATGGGATGCTGGGGATGAACACAGGTTGGCTGCATGCAAGGCAAATGCCCTCCCCTCTGCGCTGTACTATAACTCAGGCCCCTCATGCAGATCTCTCTCTTTTTTAATTGGATCACCATGAGATGCAGTTATAAACTTTCATGATGACGATTCAGTCATACAATGATAGCGCACCCAGCCCTCCACCAGTGCACATTTTCCACTACTAATGTTCCCAGTATCTTCCCACCACCCCCAACCCATCCCATCCCCAGCCTCTGTAGCAGACACCTTCCCTCTTACTCTCTCTCTACTTTTGGGTATTATGATTTGGAATACAGATACTAAGAGGCCATCATGTTTGATCCTTAGTCTACCTTCAGCACACATCTCCCATCCCGAGCAATCCCTCCAACCATCATTTGCTTAGTGGTCCCTTCTCCATCCCAACTGCCTCTTCCCCCAGCACGTGGGGCCGGCTTCCAAACCGTGGAGCCATCCTCCTGGCCCTTATCTCTACTGTCCTTAGGTGTTAGCCTCAATGTATGCTACTTTATATTCCACAAATGAATGCAGTCATTCTATGTCTGTCCCTCTCTTCCTGGCTCATTTCACTTAGCATGATACTCTCCATATCCATCCACTTATATGCAAATTTCATGATTTCATCTCTTCTAACTTGTGCTAAACTTCTTAAAGCCAAAGTTGGAGTGAGGATAAATGTCTGAAGAGCTGGGTTTGATCCCTAGAACTCCCCAGACTCCTGAGTACTACTGGGAGCAAGTCCCTAGCCTTGAGCAGAGAGTAGCTCCCCCCCGCACCACCTTGTGTGACTTGAAAAAATTTAAAAGTGGACTGAAAAGCTAGTATAGAGCAGATAAGGCGCTTGCCTCTCACGTGGCCCATCCAGATTTGATTCCTGGCACCCCAGATGGTCCCCTGAGGCGCACCTGGAGTGATCCCTGAGTTCAGAGCCAGGAGTAAGCCCTGAGCACAGCCAAGTGTGGCCCCAAAGCAAAAACAAAACAAAAAAAAAGGAGGAAAAAAATAGAAATGGTACATGGAAATCAACATGACTGGGAAATTATCACGAGTGGGGACTAGTAGACGTGTGTGTCTGTGTCTGTGTCTGTGTATATGTGTGTGTGCGCGCATGCGTGCACACCCACATGTATGTATGTGTACACACTCTAACCCAAAGGCAGAAAATTGTACTGTGTTCTTTGCTACCCTATTGTGAGTGTTGTAAATATATTACCTATTAAAGAAGTCAAGTAGATCAAAGACGGAAACAAAGTGCACAGTGTGACACGCACTGACACAAAACATCCCGGACACGCTGCCAGCACGGAGCTCTCCCCTCCGAGTGAGGATGGGGAGATGCATGGCGGGAGGCCAGGCTCCCCTGGAATGCCAGCTCCTGGGGGTGGCTGCCTGGCAAGGGCAGCGGTGGTCAGCGAGAGGCAGCACTTCACTGAATCCTCTGCACCGTCTGGATGTTCCGCCGTGACTTTGCCTCATTCTGAAATCTAAAACAACTTCTTTAAAATATGTTCAGGGGTCGGAGCGATAGCACAGCGGGAAGGGTGTTTGCCTTGCACGCAGCCCACCTGGATTCAATCCCCGGCACCCCAAACGGTCCCCCGAGCACCATCAGAAATAATTCCTGAGTGCAGAGCCAGGAGTTAACATCCTGAGCATCGCTGGGTATGGCCCACAAACAAAAATAAATTTAAAAAAATAAATAAAATATACTCATTGATAGAGAGCTAGCTGAGCCAGGCTCAGGGACGCTCTGGGATGTGCCCCAGAGAGAAACAGGAGGCAGCTTTGTCTAGCAGGAAGAGAAGGGGAGCACATGCGCTGTGAGGAGGGCTCCTTGCTGAACACGGGGTGCAGAATAATAACAGCATCAGGCCTGAGGGAGCGCTCAGTGGGCAAGTACATGGACTGAGGATAAATGTCTGAAGAGCTGGGTTTGATCCCTAGAACCTCCCAGACTCCTGAGCACTACTGGGAGCAACTCCCTAGCCTCCCCTAGTGTGACTACCTTGTGTGACTTGGAAAAATGAAAAAGTGGGCTGGAGAGCTAGGATAGAGCAGATAAGGTGCTTGCTCTTATCTGATAAAGAGCAAGATAAAGTGAGGACAAAAGTCCTCACTCCTTTGCATGCAGGAGGCCTGGGTTCAGTTACAGCTCAACGAGCACCCCCAACCATGCGGTGCCAGGAGTGATCTCTGAGCACAGAGCCAGGAACAGCCCCTGAGCACTTCCGGGTGTGGCCCCAAACAAGACAGAAATAATAAAAGCATCCTTGTGAGAACAGAAATGCCATCAGGACCTCTATGCTCAAATCACCTCTACTGGCAGCGTAGATGGTCCAAGAATAACCCGAGCAGTGTCTGCACAGGGCTTCTGTGTTTTAGGGAGATCGTGTCAGTGTTTGCTGTGTAACACACAGCCCTGAAGGGACAGTGGGAGAGCAACGGACCAAGAAGGTCGGAGCAGGGAGATGGGACCCCCAAGTCTCAGTGCCGGCAGCAAACCCAGCAGCATTCTCAGCCTCTGATCCCCCCTCCCGACCCCCACACCTTCTCTCAGCTACTGTCCTGCAGTTGGAGTTGGTTCTGGGGCCAGTTCCCCCACCCCACCTGGAGAGAGGAGGCACCCCCCAGCTCATTGAGCCTGTCCCCCACAACCAGCCCCAATAAGATCTTAAACTTGCTAGAGATCCTGGATTGATGTCCAATCCCTCTATACACACCCCACACACCACCACCATCACCAACGTCAACAATGACAAATTTCAAGGTCGGGGGGAGAGAGAGAACAGTGGGGGATGGCACTTGCCTGGCAAGCAGCTGACATGCCAATTTGATCCCTAGTACCCAGAATTCCTTGGGACTGATCCCTGAGCACAGAGCACGGAGTAAGGCCACACTGCCAGGTTTACACCACCACCCTCCCCCAAATTAACAAATTTATTTTAAACATACATTAAAGGGGCCGGGGTGATAGTACAGCACATAGGGCACCTGTCTTGCTTGCATACCCCCAGCCCAGGTTTGATCCCCGGCACCCCATATCATCCCCTGAGCACTGCCAGGAGTGATCCCTGAGCACAGAGCCCAGGAGTAAGCCCTGAGGCCTGCCGGGTGTTGTAGCAAATACATAAGATTTTTATTAAAAAGCAAATACATTCATAAGATTTTTTTAAAAAGCAAATACATTCATAAGATTTTTTTTAAAAGCAAATACATTCATAAGATTTTTAAGAATAAAATTAAATCAATTTTTTTAAGAATAAAATTAGGGGGGGCTGGAGCGATAGCACAGCGGGTAGGGCGTTTGCCTTGCACGCGGACGACCCGGGTTTGATTCCCAGCATCCATATGGTCCCCTGAGCAGCAGCCAGGAGTGATTCCTGAGTGCAGAGCCAGGAGTGACCCCTGTGCAATGCCGAGTGTGACCCAAAAAGCCAAAAAAAAAAAAAAACAGAATAAAATTAGGGGCTGGAGCGATAGCACAGTGGGTGGGGCATTTGCCTTGCAAACTATGAACCTGGGTTCGAGTCCCAGCATCCCATATGGTCCCCCAGGCACTGCCAGGAGTAATTCCTGAGTGCAGAGCCAGGAGTAACCCCTGTGCATCGCCGGGTGTGACCCAAAAAGAAAAAAAAAAATGGAAAGAAACCAAAGTGTCCACGCTCCCACAAGGCGGGTCCGACCTTCCATCTGGACCCCCGAATCCACATCTGTGCTAGGATCGGGCCCCTGTGCTCCCCTGGGACCCCCAAATCAGAAACACAGCCTCCTAGAGTGGGCTGAGACAGAGCAGACTCTAACCCCAGGGCCTCTCCTGCCCTCATCCCCAATCTCATATTCAAATGACAAAACAGGGACCTATTTGTGTGGCTCCAAACAAGACCCCAAAAAACTCAGAATTAAAACTATCAATGTGAGAACTGGAAACCCTGCAAAAGGTTCTTTACAGAACTGTCCTATAAAGAGGCGTAGGTGGTCCAAGCAGGAATAACCCAAGTTAGACGGGAGATGTGTGTGAAAGACGACAAAGGACCAAACATGATGGCCTCTTAGGGTCTGTATTGTCAACCATAATGCCCAAAAGTAGACAAGAGAGTAAGAGGATAGGTGCCTGCCACAGAGGCAGGGGGTAGGGCCAGGTGGGGGTGGCGGAAAAGATACTGAGGACATTGGTGGTGGAAAATGCGCACTGGTGGAGGGATGGGTGTTCCAGCCTGGTATGACTGCAACTCAGTCATGAAAGCTTTGTAACTGTATCTCACAGTGATTCAATTAAAAGAGAAGGCAGGTAACAAACAAACAAAAGGAATAACCGGAGTTGTTCCCCCACAGGGCTCCAGTCCTCCCTGGGCTGGGCCCCTACACTGTCCGAGCACTTCTCAAGGCCGCCCCTGGGTCACCATTTCCTAGAGAACCCCAAGGCTTCTAGCAACAGGTCACCCCAGAAACAACTGCAGCTTCACCCACCATTTGTCGGCTCTCAACCTGCAGCTCCCTGCTATATCACTCCACCCCCGAACGCTGGGCTCCGGGCAGCCACCACTGCACCACCCTGCACCACCCTACCCCACCCCACCCCACCCCACCCCCGGCCAGCCTCATCTCAGAGACATCCCTGCCCCCAACCAGAACCATCTCCCAGTGGCCCTGGGAACTCAGAACTGTTCTCTTTGACACCCCTGGAACCCCGCGGAGAGCTTGGCACATCCATTTCTTCCCACCCACAGATTTAGGTCAGGGATGGAACCTGGGTCAGCCACATGTAAGGCCAGCGGCGCTCCCCACTGAGCAATGGCTCAGCCCTCACCTACAGATTCAAGGCTGGGGGGGAAACAGGACCGACCCCTCCCCCCTCGGGCGACTCCTCCGACCAAAGCTGACTCTGGGAGCTAGATACCTCCAGAAGAGATTTCCTGCAGTGGCTTTTCCTGCCATTTTGCACATTCTCTGTCCAGCGCCGGGGACAGTGAAGCTTATTTTAAATAACCCCTGCAGGGGTCTTTGAGGGTGGGACGGAAGGGGCGTTTGGAAGTCCCCAGCGAGAGGGAGGAAGAGGCAGGCGAGGAGGGGACCGTTGGGAAGTTTGCTCTGACCACCCCACCCTCCTTCCACTCAGGGCTGCGGCTCCCCCCCCCCCCCCCCGCAAGGACCTACGGCAGGAAGCGCGGTACATGCAGGGCGGACCTCAATCCCATCCTCGTCCCGTCCTTGTCCTCGGGAGAAGGCCGGACTCTCCAGGCCAGCTCCCCCACAGTTTCGAAAGGCGGCTATGAAAGCCCAGCCCCCAGCACTGAAACCTAAGTGTGGAGGGCGCAGGGGTGTGTGCGGTGGACCCGGACGCCCCCTCCCCGATTCCCTGCCCTCAGCGCCGGGCGCCCTGTCTGGGGTCCTGCACGTCCAACCAAACCGGCTGCAGCCCGGCCCGAAACCCAGCAGGAGCTGGACGCGCCCGGCTCCCGCGACGGGATCGGGAGGGCCGTGTCGTGTGGACTTGCCGGAATGGACAGGGCAGGTGCGGCGAAGGTGCTGCCGGCCAGGAGTGGACTCCCGCTCAGGCTGGGATCCCTGCAGGACTGGGGTCACCGTCCTGGCGAAGAGATGGAGCGAGCGACCGAGGGATGCGCAGTGACCAGGACAGGGGATGGTTTCTGAAGCCCCAACCCGGCGCGGGGGGCGTGATGGACATCGGCGCGGGGGTCACTCTGAGCACGGGGAGCACTGTGCGCGCTCGTGGGGTGGCACGCGGGGTCCTAGGCTTGGGGGCGCGCAAGGAGAGAGGGACGGGAGGAGCGGCACCCTGGCGCTCCGGGCTGGGGGGCGCGCAGAGAGAAAGGGGTGGGGAGGGAGCAGTCCCCTGGCGCTCCGGGCGTGGGGGTGAGCAGGGAGAGAAGGGTGCGGGGTGCGGGGAGAGCGGCCTCCGCGCGCTCCGGGTTTGGGGGTGCACAGGGAGAAAGGGGTGGGGACGGAGCAGCCCCCTGGCGCTCCGGGCGTGGGGGTGCGCAGGGATAGAGGGGTGGGGAGGGGGCAGCCCCCTCGCGCTCCGTGTTTGGGGGTGCACAGGCAGAGAGGGATGGCGAGAGCGGCCCCCTCGCGCTCCGGGCGCGCCCCCCGCTCGCTCACCAGCTGCAGCAGCATGAGCACCCCGAGGCTGGAGCGCAGGAAGGCCAGGTCGGGGCGCAGCGCCCACACCGAGGCGCCGACGCCCTGCGCCGGGCTGCTGGTTCGCGTGCTCACTTTGGACGGGAACTCGGCCATGGCGCCGCCGCCGCCGCTCGCTCCGACGTGGTGGGGCCGTTCCCCCGGGCCCCGGAGCCGCCAGGTGCGGCCGCAGCCCCGGCCCCGCCCTCCCGGCCCCGCCCCGTTAACCCTGCACCCCCCGGCAGCACCCAGGCGCGCGGGGCGCGGACCCCGGGTCGAGCCGACCACCCCGGCTCTCTGCGGCGCGCGCGCGCGCGCTGCGCCTCCTGCACCCCGGGGACACGGTCCCAGGATCCAGGGGGACCCGGGGCACTGTCAGAGCGGAGGGACGAGGTCCCAGGAGCAAAGGGTGAACGCAGGAGCAGGAGTAGTGGGCTGGGGGCGACCCGTTATGCCTTAGGGGATAGGGTCTTCCTTCCAAACAAGCAGAGTTGGAATGTATTTATTTTGTTTATGTGTTCTTACACAGTTACGAAGTTTTTCATGACTGGGTTTCAGTCATAGAATGTTCCAATACCCATCCCTTCACCTGTGCACGTTTCCCACTGATGTAGGCAGGTGGACAAGAGAAGTTCCCCCGCCCCCCCCCCCCCCCCCACACACACACACACACGCATCATGGCAATGAAATTTCTGGGAGGTAATAAAGTCATAGTCCTAAACCTGACCCACTTTTGGATACAGAACGCAGGACCTGATAAGACCTTCTCCAGCAGCAGACCCTGAGGAGACCGGACCCCTCCCTACAAGAAAGAGCCTCAAGGAAATTACTGGAGAACCCTCAATTCCTTCCTTTAATCCAATTAACCTTCAGCTAGCCTAGACCAGGTAAGGCTGGACTGACCCTCCCAGAAAAGATCTAGCAGGAGCAAAGGTCAAGAAAAGGAATTCAAAGAAGACCACTCCCAACTCTACCCACTTAGCAACAACACTATCAACAGACTCTTATCTAGCTAGAAAGCCCCACATAGGGAGTAGCCTGGAAAAACCACCTTGAACAAAGGAAGGGCTCATATGCTGCCCAAGCCCACATGTGGTACCCAAGCACAAGTGGCGCCCGCATCTCCCTTCTCTAGATGTGTACTTTCCTATCTGATTGTGGCATGTGTGTTGAGATTCTGCCCTTGGGGAAGCCCAGGTGCTTTCTCTGATCGAATTACGCTTTCTCCCCCTCCTTCCCCTTCCTCAAAACCTCTTAATAAAATCTTCACTGCTCATCTACACTTGAAATTCTCTTCTGGGGCCTAGAGCAATAGCACAGAGGGTAGGGCGTTTGCCTTGCACGCGGCCGACCAGGGTTCGATTCCCAGCATCCCATATGGTCCCCCAAGCACCGCCAGGAGTAATTCAGTAATTCCTGAGTGCATGAGCCAGGAGTAACCCCTGTGCATTTCCGGGTGTGACCCAAAAAGCAAAAAAAAAAAAAAAAAAAAACTACCAATAAAATTCTCTTCTGCAAGGCAAGACAAGAACTCATAAAACCCCGGGGAAGTCCTGACTTTCCTTTCCTGAAGAGAGCAAGTCCTCACTCCAACCTGAGTTCATGGCTCCCAGAGAAATCAGATAGCAGGGATCAACTAGACCAAGCAATGTGTGGCTTGATGGCCACAAGAGGGGCTCATCTCGAAATTTTTTGGTCCTAGTCTTCTCAGGGTCTCAGGGTGGCAGAGTTGGATTGGGAAAAAGTGTCCATCTCTCCTCATCTCACATAAGCCACCCGTGGGGCTCCACTGACATCACCACCACCTTTGTCGAAGTTTCTCTCCCACCCCCACCCCTCAACCTGCCTCTATGGTGTTTTCTCTCCCTCTCTGTCTACCCTCATGGTCTCCCTTCTCTCCTCTCTCTCTTTCTCCTTTCTCTCTTTCTCTCTCCTCTCTCTCTTCTCTCTTTCTCTCCCTCTCACTCTCGCTCTCGCTCTCCCCCCACGCACACAATTCCCTGTCTCTCTTACATTATAGTTTGTAATACAGATGCTGAAAGGTTATCTATCATATTTGGCTGGGGGCTGGAGCGATAGCACAGCGGGTAGGGCATTTGCCTTGTATGCAGCCGACCCAGGTTTAATTCCCAGCATCCAGTATGGTCCCCTGAGCACCGCCAAGAGTAATTCCTGAGTGCAGAGCCAGGAGTAACCCCTGTACATCCCCGGGTGTGACCCAAAAAGAAAAAAAATTGGGCTGGAGATATAGCACAGCGGGTAGGGCGTTTGCCTTGCACGCAGTCGACCCGGGTTCGATTCCCAGCATCCCATATGGTCCCCTGAGCACCGCCAGGAGTAACTCCTGAGTGCAGAGCCAGGAGTAACCGCTGTGCATCGCCGGGTGTGGCCCAAAAAGCAAAAAAAAAAAAAAAAAATTAAATTATATCATATATGTTCCTTTACCTTGCTTCAGCACTCTGTTCTTGTCCAGAGTGATTATTTCCCACTATCATTGTCATAGTGGTCTCTTCTC